>NC_054707.1:7172470-7224970 GCF_016097555.1 Gigantopelta aegis
CGATCGTGCAGTTTTATTCATTGGATGTATGACATTGGTGATCTGGTCATCACCTAGGAGTAGCCAGTCGTATGTCTCGAAATTGTTAACGAACGTACATGTGTAAACAAGTATGTGTTATCAAAAATAACGTTTGATGTTCTCACCAACGACTGAGTAAGACATTTTATTATTGAATAATATTAATTTTCGTACTGAAGTGGTTCTGGTCATCCAGGATTTTGTTTTGTAATACCGCAAAATGCATTTTTCATAATTATAAAAACGCACATTCGTCTGAGAAGTAATGGTTATCGAGACAAGCTCTAGTTGATTTTAGACGGTATTTCCTCGTTTAAACATCACAGACTTTAGCTTCTCTTTGTTACAACCGTATCCAAATGTTTTACAGGTTGTAGATTAACTAAACTTAGTGTCCATCTTCACGGCCTGAAACTAGGGTCTGCGCTTTTAAAGGTGTAATATCCGAGTTGAATTATGGAGTCTTCCCGCCACAATTATTTATTAACTTTTGTCTTGAAATGTGAGTATTATACCTTCAACTATATATTATATACAGTGAAACGTCTCTAAACCGAACCCTCAATAAACCGGAATTCCCTCAAAACAGAACTAATTCACGATCCCGTGTTTTAAAGACATATTGTCACAGACCACTGACCTTTAAATAGCCTAACAAAGTATTACCTAAAAATATATAAGTTTGATTTGTCCCTAAATGTACTTTATTCAACCATCTACGTAGCCACAAAACTTCACTTATTGATGGTATTTCGTAAAAATAATTGAATTATGGCAATGGTCTATAATTCAAAAACTAATATTATCAACAGTGTTGACATGGATTTCACTCCATCGTGGTTCAGTTAAGGCGATGTGATAGCTAGATTTGGTTTCCAAATATTAATGTAATTTTCATTTATTATCCATTTTTAGAGAAATAAGGTTCTTAAATCTGTGACAGTATGCCTTTAAGCGGATTTAATCACTGAAATTAACCCCTGGAAACCATAACGCCCTTTACTATTTAATACAAATTTTACCTAAAAAACCGAACGATAAAACAATTTTCAAGGAGAGTCGCCTGTCTCGACCGTAAAATATTACAACAAAATAATTTGATTTACTGGTAGAGAAATTGGAAATTCTTTAATGGACTACTGACAGAACTGGACGAGTTTAGTTGAGGCGAACACTCGGTAACGCTGCGACTGACGCATGCTATAGCAACTCTGGTGGCCTTATAATCCAGTCAATTTTATAGTGTGTGGATTCGCCAATTCCAAATAGACAGACAGACAGACACATTCTTTATTTACGTCTCACCATGTGTACAAATTAAAATAAAAACAGGAGTTCAACAGTAATAATACAATACCGGCCTCGGTGGCGTCATGGTTAAGCCATCGGACTACAGGCTTGTAGGTACAGGGTTCGCAGCCCGGTGCCGGCTCCCACCCAGAGCGAGTTCTTAAGGGCTCAGTGGGTAGGTGTAAGGCCATCACACCCTCTTCTCTCTCACTAACCAACTTACAACTAACCCACTGTCCTGGACAGACAGCCCAGATAGCTGAGGTGTGTGCCCAGGACAGCGTGCTTGAACCGTAATTGGATATAAGCACGGAAATAAGTTGATATGAATGAATAAGGCTGAATTTTTTTTTTACTTGTTTCCTATTACATGCTGGAAAAATATAGGGTAGGTAGGTAGGAAAAACATTTTATTTTGGAAAATAATTTTATTTATGGGTATTAAATAAAGGTGATGACTACCTGTATCCAAAATAACCTCTGCATGTATAGAAATGCATTATGCAAACCAACAATACCATCCATCACAGTGTTTTCCCTAGAAATGAAGTAAGGCATGGTAAAGTGACGTTTTAGAGGCATATTTTATGTGCAGTTTTAAATATAAGTTTTTTTTTTCCTCCATTATACAATTTTCAAAAGGACAAAAACCTTATGGCCATTTTATTTTCTATATCTATTTCATAACTTAATTTAAAAAAGGAAATATGTAGTACTATCCACATAGGTGTGTTTAGAGGCTTCTTTTTACATGGGCAACTTATAAATTTATAAAAGGCAAGGCATTTTGATTTTGAGGGCAACATGGTGCTAACCTATCTGTGGGAGAGTACATACAAAAGACCCCTTGCTGTTTAATAATAGGCAGAAGGTTTACTCTCATACTAACACTTAACTTCTGTACTGGTCCAGGACAGACTTGGTTGAACCGTAACTGGATAGAAACCAGTAAATAAGTTATAACAATTTCTTTTAATGAAAACTGAAAAGAAGGGTTCTATATTTATCTATCCAACAATAACATTTAAAACAAATGTTATGAATATTATCTTTCCTAGTGTATCTAAGAAATGGTAGACTTACCAATTTTATAATTTGCGATGTTAGTTTTATTCTGTATGCATCCAGTATTAAAGTACACACTTGGTTTGAAGCAATCAATTGGTCCAATGAATAGAAATACAGTACAAATGCTCAGGATGCTCAAACGAATGTTGAAAAGTAAAGTTTGTTTTATTTAACGACGCCACTAGAGCACATTGATTTTTATCTTTAATATCATCGGCTATTGGACGTCAAAACACATGGTCATTCTGACACTGTTTTTAGAGGAAACCCGCGAAGTTCCCAGTGACCACTTGCAAAGAATAACGAAACGCATCAAGATCTTACTGACATATTTAATCATTTGATTTAGCAGTAAACTCCATCAGTATCGGTAAACATTCCCTCCCCTAGTTATCAGAAGGTCACTAAATTTCTACAAGGCCAGTTTGTCGCTGGAGTAAATCATTAAATATAGTTATTATTATTATTAATCGGAACACCTCGCTACGCTAGATGTAGAGTAAATCGGAAAAGATCGCTTATATTCGTGAAAACAATTTTCCGACTCTTCGCCCGATATCTCACGAAAGTTATCGAACTTCAATTTGAAAGGAAGTAACTCCATCAATCAATTGTTAGAAGAAACCATTTCGTGGCTAACGGGTCGCCAATAAAACTAAATTTGCGACAGTAAAACCACCGACATACGTCCGCAAATCGGAAAACACAGTAGGGTTATCTCCTAAATGACACCAAATTAGTGCTTGTGATAGTTTTGGAATGTTTTCGTGGAAATCGTTGTTATATTAAAAAAAACATTTTTGGGTATACCAAACAATTAGGGTCGGTCGGGTAACCGGAAACAAACAATATTTTATGATAAACCTAATTAACACAGTTAAAACAGATTCTTTTGTGATTCTGCATAACATTTGTTACGATGTGATAAAAAAAGAAGAAAAAGTCACAAACATTAAACACAGAGACAAAGCTTTTCTTTTGGACGTCACAGAGGCGGGATGTAGCCCGGTGCTAAAGAGCTCGCCTGATGCGAGGACGGTCTGGGATCGATCCCCGTTGGTGGACCCATTGGGCTATTTATGGTCCCAGTCATTACCTACCTAGTCTGATTGCTTAACCACTACACCACCGACACCGGCTATAAATCAACAATGTAGTCGTACTGGACGCGACTCTGTTGCTCCACAACTGATATATAAAAATGCCGTGGTATGTGCTGTCCTGTTAGAAAGTGCATATAAAATATTCCTTGCTACTAATGGAAATATGTAGTAGTGTGCTTCCTCTAAGACTTCATGTCAAAAATGACCAAATGTTTGACATCCAGTATCCGATGATTAATACATCAGTGTGTTCTAGTGGTGTCGTTAAACAAAACAAACTTTAGCGACTCTGTTTACACGACTATAAACAACAATAGTTCTATATTCCCATAATGCTGAGTTATTAGTTCCAACAGTACGAGTTAATTTGAATTTATTTACTACCAATACATGCAAATATGGCAGTTGTAGTTATGACATATCACCTGTAACATTTTCATAATCACATCATATTATCTATGATCAAGGCAGAAACAAACAAAAAAAGAAAAAGAAAGACATGTTTCATTTAACGACGCATTCAACACATTTTATTTAAGGTTATATGGCGTCAGACATATGGTTAAGGACCACACAGATATTAAGAGAGAAAACCCGCTGTCGCCACTTCATGGGCTACTCTTTTCGATTAGGGATATTTTATGCACCATCCCACAGACAGAGTAGTACATACCACGACCTTTGATATACCAGTCGTGGTGCACTGGTTGGAACGAGAAATAGCCCAATGGGCCCACCGACGGGGGTCGATCCCACACCGACCGCGCATCGAGCGAGCGCTGTACCTCTGGGTTACTTCTCGCCCACAGAAACGAAAAGACATGAATAACTGTTAGGTATTTTGCATAATAGGAAGACTTCCACTTCACAGGATTATCATCCTTTTTACTTTGCCAGTAGGCCAAAGTGTATGGTATCATGTCTGCACGAAGAAAACACGTTCAAGTTAACGTTTGTTGTGTTTAACGACACCACTAGAGCACACTGATTTATTAATCATTGGATATTGGGTGTCAAACATTTGAGAATTTTGACTTTTAGTCTTAGAGTGGAAACCCATTAGTAGCAAGGTAGCTTTTATATGCACCATCACTTAGACAGGATAGCACATACCACGGCTTTTGATATACCAGTCGTGGTGCACTGGATGGAGCGAAAAAAATAGCCCAATGGGCCCACCGACGGGGATCGATCCCAAAACGACCGCGCATTACCACTGGGCTACGTCCCGCTCTGCAGGTTGCATAGTATCAAAGAAGATAATTCCGTGTCAAAGTTCAAATATTTACGGAGTAAAAGCAGCTATGGGTGTGATTCGGTAGCATTGATTATTTGTGCAAATATTTATAAATAAATAAATACACTTTTATTTGTTATACAGTTGTTATGCAGTATATACCAGAGGTTGAAACTAATGCGGGGTACCCCCAAAAATGGAACTGCCATTTTCAGCAAAAATGACAGTTGCTATTAAAAACATTAATTAAATATCTTAAAGGGACATTCCCAAGTTTGCTGCAGTGTTTAAGATGTTATCGACTAATTGAGACTTTTTAACGATTGTAATTACATATCAAATATATTTTTCTGCATAAAATATTAGTGGCTTTATATTAAACGTGTTTCTGATCGTTCTAATATTTTTACTAGGTTAAATTTCATTTTATTTCCTAAAATATTTTTTTTTCGTACGTACGAAATTATTTGAAGAAAAATCCAGTTTGGTCTTCTTACAAATATTAAGACGACCAGAAACACATTGAATATACAAACATTGATATTATAAACAAGAAAATATATTTAATATGTAAGTTTAATCGTAGAAATATTTTATTTTTCGGAAACATCTTACAATGCAGCAAACTCGGGAATGTCCCTTTAAATGGTATGTGCCCCCCCCCCCCCCCCCATTTTCTTGCAGGTAGATTAGATGTGAGGTGCCACACTTTTTATTGCTGTACTTCCTGGGTGTGCTGATACGCTGCTTATATCAGTTTTATTATTAAACGTTAACATTATCGGCAATAGCAATTGATTTGGTCTATTAGAACCTGCAAAGTGATGATGTCCTATAGATATACCACACGCATCGCGGCATGCGACAAGTTATTTGCTTAATACTATATATATGTGTGTGTGTGTGTGTGTGTGTTATGTGTGTGTGTATGTGTGTGTGTGTATGTGTGTGTGTGTTATGTGTGTGTGTGTGTTGTGTGTGTGTGTGTGTGTGTGTGTGTGTGTGTGTGTGTGTGTGTGTGTGTGTGTGTGTGTATGTGTGTGTATGTGTGTATATGTGTGTGTGTGTGTGTGTGTGTGTGTGTGTGTGTGTGTGTGTGTGTGGTGTGTGTGTGTGTGTGTGTGTGTGTGTGTGTGTGTTAGACCAGTGGCCTTAACATTGAATAAAGCTGGTCTTCTCTATTCGTTTCTTCTTCTTCTCGTTTTGATTTGGGGGTGGGGTGGGGGCGGGACGTAACCCAGTTGTAAAGCGCTCGCTTGATGCGCGGTCGGTTTGGGATAGATCCCCGTCGGTAAGGCCCATTAGGTTATTTCTCGTTCCAGCCAGTACACCACGACTAGTATATTAGAGGCCGTGGTATGTGCTATCCTGTCTGTGGGATGGTGCATATAAAAGATACCTTGCTACTAATGGAAGAAAACTGTAGCGGGTTTCCTTTCTAAGACTATATGTCAAAATTACCCAAATGTTTGACAACCAACAGCCGATGATATATCAATATACTCTAGCGATGTCGTTAAACAAAACAAACTTTAATTTATTATATATATTTTTATACCTTTAGTATCTCAAATGAGAAAAATATGGAGTTAATGTATTTTTTTGTTGGTTTTTTTTTGTGCTAAAATAACACTACTGGAGCTCATTGCGAAACATTTGGTAATTGTGACACGTAATCTTAGACGAAAGCGGCTACAATTTCCTTACCAGTAATGGATCTTTTATACACACTTTCCTTTGATGCGTCCATCAGTGTTTTACAGTGTAATCAAATTGTCAAATAATCGGATTACAATGAAGTGCTAGATCTCATTCCTTTACAACTGTTACCTTTACTCTTTTCGATTAGGGATATTTATGCACCATCCCACAGACAGAGTAGTACATACCACGACCTTTGATATACCAGTCGTGGTGCACTGGTTGGAACGAGAAATAGCCCAATGGGCCCACCGACGGGGGTCGATCCCACACCGACCGCGCATCGAGCGAGCGCTGTACCTCTGGGTTACGTCTCGCCCACAGAAACAAAAAGACATGAATAACTGTTAGGTATTTTACATATAGGAAGACTTCCACTTCACAGGATTATCATCCTTTTTACTTTGCCAGTAGGCCAAAGTGTATGGTATCATGTCTGCACGAAGAAAACACGTTCAAGTTAACGTTTGTTGTGTTTAACGACACCACTAGAGCACACTGATTTATTAATCATTGGATATTGGGTGTCAAACATTTGAGAATTTTGACTTTTAGTCTTAGAGTGGAAACCCATTAGTAGCAAGGTAGCTTTTATATGCACCATCACTTAGACAGGATAGCACATACCACGGCTTTTGATATACCAGTCGTGGTGCACTGGATGGAGCGAAAAAAATAGCCCAATGGGCCCACCGACGGGGATCGATCCCAAAACGACCGCGCATTACCACTGGGCTACGTCCCGCTCTGCAGGTTGCATAGTATCAAAGAAGATAATTCCGTGTCAAAGTTCAAATATTTACGGAGTAAAAGCAGCTATGGGTGTGATTCGGTAGCATTGATTATTTGTGCAAATATTTATAAATAAATAAATACACTTTTATTTGTTATACAGTTGTTATGCAGTATATACCAGAGGTTGAAACTAATGCGGGGTACCCCCAAAAATGGAACTGCCATTTTCAGCAAAAATGACAGTTGCTATTAAAAACATTAATTAAATATCTTAAAGGGACATTCCCAAGTTTGCTGCAGTGTTTAAGATGTTATCGACTAATTGAGACTTTTTAACGATTGTAATTACATATCAAATATATTTTTCTGCATAAAATATTAGTGGCTTTATATTAAACGTGTTTCTGATCGTTCTAATATTTTTACTAGGTTAAATTTCATTTTATTTCCTAAAATATTTTTTTTTCGTACGTACGAAATTATTTGAAGAAAAATCCAGTTTGGTCTTCTTACAAATATTAAGACGACCAGAAACACATTGAATATACAAACATTGATATTATAAACAAGAAAATATATTTAATATGTAAGTTTAATCGTAGAAATATTTTATTTTTCGGAAACATCTTACAATGCAGCAAACTCGGGAATGTCCCTTTAAATGGTATGTGCCCCCCCCCCCCCCCCCCCATTTTCTTGCAGGTAGATTAGATGTGAGGTGCCACACTTTTTATTGCTGTACTTCCTGGGTGTGCTGATACGCTGCTTATATCAGTTTTATTATTAAACGTTAACATTATCGGCAATAGCAATTGATTTGGTCTATTAGAACCTGCAAAGTGATGATGTCCTATAGATATACCACACGCATCGCGGCATGCGACAAGTTATTTGCTTAATACTATATATATGTGTGTGTGTGTGTGTAGGTGTGTGTTATGTGTGTTATGTGTGTGTGTGTGTGTGTGTGTGTGTGTGTATGTGTGTGTGTGTTATGTGTGTGTGTGTGTTGTGTGTGTGTGTGTGTGTATGTGTGTGTGTGTGTGTTATGTGTGTGTGTGTGGGGTATGTGTGTTATGTGTGTATATGTGTGTGTGTGTGTGTGTGTGTGTTGTGTGTGTGTGTGTGTGTGTGTGTGTGTGTGTGTGTGTGTGTGTGTGTGTGTGTGTGTGTTAGACCAGTGGCCTTAACATTGAATAAAGCTGGTCTTCTCTATTCGTTTCTTCTTCTTCTCGTTTTGATTTGGGGGTGGGGTGGGGGCGGGACGTAACCCAGTTATAAAGCGCTCGCTTGATGCGCGGTCGGTTTGGGATAGATCCCCGTCGGTAGGCCCATTAGGTTATTTCTCGTTCCAGCCAGTACACCACGACTAGTATATTAGAGGCCGTGGTATGTGCTATCCTGTCTGTGGGATGGTGCATATAAAAGATACCTTGCTACTAATGGAAGAAAACTGTAGCGGGTTTCCTTTCTAAGACTATATGTCAAAATTACCAAATGTTTGACAACCAACAGCCGATGATATATCAATATACTCTAGCGATGTCGTTAAACAAAACAAACTTTAATTTATTATATATATTTTTATACCTTTAGTATCTCAAATGAGAAAAATATGGAGTTAATGTATTTTTTTGTTGTTTTTTTTGTGCTAAATAACACTACTGGAGCTCATTGCGAAACATTTGGTAATTGTGACACGTAATCTTAGACGAAAGCGGCTACAATTTCCTTACCAGTAATGGATCTTTTATACACACTTTCCTTTGATGCGTCCATCAGTGTTTTACAGTGTAATCAAATTGTCAAATAATCGGATTACAATGAAGTGCTAGATCTCATTCCTTTACAACTGTTACCTTATCCCTTGATATCTGTCAGGTGGCATGATTACCCGTTTCCATGGTGACTCCATCGGTTTTATTTTTTAATTTTTATCCCGCTAACACTGCTACAATGTCATAGCTAAAGTACGCGTAACATTCCCAAAACAACAAGAAAAAGCAAGAACAGGATAAAAGATTTTAAAAGAAGCGTTCACTGAGAATACAAAAAAAAAAAAAAAAAAAAATTGGTTTGTTTAACGACACCACTAGAGCACATTGATTAATTAGTCATCGGCTATTGAATGTCAAACATTTGGCAATTATGACTAGTAGTCATCAACGGCATGTGTCCAGTTGTGGTGCACTAGTTGTAACGTGGAAAAACCCAATCAGCTGAATGGATCCACCCAGGTGGTTCGATCCTGCGACGCAAGCACCTCAAGCGAGCACTCAACCGACTGAGCTAAATCCCGCCCCCTGAGATTATAAAGCCCAAAGAAAGTATTTTTATGTGTAAAAAACAAAAAGTAAGGTAAAATTAGGCTAATTTAATGTCATCTGCATAGAATTTAAAATATTTAAAATAGTAAATGCAAAAAGTTCAAATAACACAATGAACTCATTGAAACAAAATATATATGTCAAATCACAGTTTGTCTAATCCATAAGCAACTGGAAAGCATTATTTTGATGCGTTCTATAGACTGACGTTTTGTTATACACTTCCAAAACCTGCCATAGCATTTTTAAATATCAGAGGCGGTATTTAGCTCAGTCGATTGAGTGCTTGTTTGAGGTGCTTGCGTCGCAGGATTAAACCACCTCGGTGGATTCATTCAACTGATTTTTTTCTCGTTCCAACCAGTGCACCACAACTGGACAAAGGTCGAGGTATGTGCTTTTCGGTCTATGGGAAAGTGCATATAAAAGATCCCATTCTGCATTAGGGAAAATGTAGCGGGTTTCCTCTGATGACTACGAGTCAGAATTACCAAATGTTTGACATCCACTAGCCGATGATTAGTTAATCAATGTGCTCTAGTGGTGTCGTTAAACAAAACAAACTTCTTTTTTTAAAAATGTCCTTGATGCGCGATCAGTTTAACATCCAATAGCCGATATTTAATAAATCAATATGCTCTAGTGGTGTCGTTAAACAAAAAAACATCACCAACAAAAACAAACAACTTTCTTGAATATCGAAAATACCTTCACTGGCTTAGGAAGTTGGGGACAAGGGGACAAGGGGGCACGTGCTTCCTCACTTTGCAGCAGCAGCGATGGTTTTTATATATTAATACATGCATTTATATATGTGTGTGAGTGTGCCCCCCCCCTCCAACTTTTTGGCACCTTCCTACGCCCGTGACCTTTTACATACTATGAGATGATTTATGTCTAATATTTTAACTGTATATATCTTATTGTTTTATTTGTGCTGCCATTGTTTTAACTGTACTATAATATTGGATTGTTTACTTTATTTGTCTTTTATATACTTTTAGCGAATAGTCTCTCATAACTCAGTATAGAGTGCCTCATTACCATTTTATAATTTATATGCTGAATTGTATTCTTTTGTAATGAGGTGAGACTTTAATAAACTATCTGTCTTTTTTTCTGTCTGTCAGAAACAAAATGTCACAGAACAAAAGAAAATTGTTTAAAGTGAAATTAAACATGACATGACAATAATTATACAATAATATACTTTTACGTACACTCATAGCTGGAATGTTTAAAAATATAACATGCAAGACAATGTTTGCCTGGATTTGTAAAATATTCTAGAGTTCCCATATTTCTAGGGGCGGGGGAGCGGCTGGTTTTTGCCCAAATTAAACGAACATGCCCGAAACAACATTTATTCATTTGAGAACTGAACGTTATATTTTTTTACGTTCATGCGGTGATAAACACCAACACCGTTTTACACACTGTATAAATGGCGTAGCGCGTTAGCGCGAAGCCGTTCATACATAAGTGTATAATTCCAAATGCATTAATATTTCCATTATACAAAACTATATTAAAAAACCAATCGAACTCTATTCCGCAATGAATTACAATTCTATCAATACACAAATAAGGGAATTCCCTTAGAAAGTTACATTCGTTTTTTTCCGTCAATATCTGATTCATTATAACGATTTACATAAGTTTTTATAAATTTTAATTTTCTGAATCAAATGTGGATAAAAAGTTATAAAATTTAAAATAACTGAATATCAATTAATAACGCAAACAGTTGTTTTCAAAAATATCAAACGATAATTAATTAAGAATTGAACGATCTATATACTTAAATGGAAGATTTGTTAAAAGCTGTTAAAGTATGAATTTTGAAAAGACATGGTAAAAAGGTCTCAGGTTGCCCTAATATCTTTATATCATTTTTGCCCAAATTTGAAGTTTTGCTTTAGAATTAGGAAGGTAGTTGCCCCCCCCCCCCCCCCCCCCCCCCCCCCCCCCCCCCCCCCCCCCCCCCCCCCCCCAGGAAGGTAGTTGCCCCCCCCCCCCCCCCCGTCCCTCTGTCTCATACGCTTATGAATACAAATATATATATCAAATAGAGAAATTCCTGTCAAAATCGTCTTTTGATGACTAATGGCGTTATCGTATATGTAACAACAAAACGAGGAAGTGCTTGCCACTAAATTTTGCAGAGATATTTGAATCAACATTTTCATTTTAAAAACCGTGTCGCTGGCGATTAAGGATACGGCCTTGGCAAACAGATACCGCGGACAAAATAGTCTCCAAGGCATTCTTCACGTCAGGTTTATGGTTAATGTGTAATGAGAGGAGTTTAGTCTGTCAGTATTACTAAAACAAAGTAATTAACCAAGGAAAGTGACATAGAAAACTGAAAGTTCTACGGCAAAATAAAACACCACGGAGAATAGGAAACACCGACCGCTGCGATATCCTCGGCATTGCCGACTGTCGTGCTTAAGGAAGGAAATGTTTTATTTAACGACGCACTTAACACATTTTATTTACGTTATATGGAAAGAAATGTTTTATTTAACGACGCACTAAACACATTTTATTTACGGTTATATGGCGTCAGACATATGGTTAAGGACCACACAGATATTGAGAAAGAAAACCCGCTGTCGCCATTTCATGGGCTACTCTTTTCGATTAGCAGCAAGGGATCTTTTATATGCACCATCCCATAGTCAGGATGCCACGGCCTTTGTTACACCAGTTGTGGAGCACTGGCTGGAACGAAAAATAACCCACCGACGGGGATCGATCCTAAACCGACCGCTGATCAAGCGACAGCTTTACCACTGGGCTACGTCCTGCCCCCTGTCGTAATTAAAGGCGCAGACCCTAGTTTCAACCCGTGGACATGGACACTGAGTTTGGTTAATCTACAAACCTGTAACACATCTAGAGACGGGTATTGCCTAAAGTTTAAAATTGTGATATAGTGCGATACTATGAAGACCAATTCTCAATGATTAGAATTTATAAAGTGTTCTAATTTCACGTACATTTTGTATTTATATAACTTAATAAAATAAAATCAGTCAATCAAGATTCGTTCCGAACAGGTGAAGCTATTTTCTTAAAATGTTTGTTTGAAAATATAAAAATTCTTTAATGGACTACCGACAGAACTGGACGAGTTCAGTTGAGGCGAACACTCGGTAACGTTACGTCAGACGCATGTTACAGCAACTCGTCTGTCTCTGATGGCCTTATAATCCAGTCGATTTTCCAGAGTGTGTGGATTCGCCAATTCCAAACAGACAGACTGACAGACAGACAGACAAATTCTTTATTTACGTCTCACCATGTGTACAAATTAAAATAAAAACAAGAGTTCAACAGTAATAATACAATACCGGCCTCGGTGGCGTCATTGTTAAGCCATCGGACTAGAGACTGGTAGGTACAGGGTTCGCAGCTCGGTACCGGCTCCCACCCAGAGCGAGTTCTTAAGAGCTCAGTGGGTAGGTGTAAGGCCACTACACCCTATTTTCTCTCACTAACCACCAACTAACAACTAACCCACTGTCCTGGACAGACAGCCCAGATAGCTGAGGTGTGTGCCCAGGACAGCGTGCTTGAACCGTAATTGGATATAAGCACGGAAATAAGTTGATCTGAATGAATACTACAATGATACAGTAGTAAAAGTACACAAGCCACTCCCATGGAGTTATGAGAGACTTTAAAACTATTAAAAGACTATCAAAAACATTTAAAAAGTAAAAAAAACACCCCTTAAAATATGTATATATCTATATGTGTAAAAATCTTTGACGACGTAATAAAATAAAATGGCAACGTTTGGCTGTAATTTTAACAATATCCGAGTGGCTTAAAAGTAATGCCATTTTTTTCTTTATCTAAAAGGTTATTAAAGTTTACTACAGCAGCTACTGCCTTTTTAAACAAAATATACTCTAATGTCATCATAAAGAGGACAGTGAATAAGAACATGTTCTTCAGATTCTACACAGATTCAAACAGGTTCTTTTGTGAATCTCTATAACATTTGTTACGATGTGATAAAAAAAAGAAGAAATGTCACAAACATTTAACACAGAGACAAAGCTTTTGTTTTGGACATCACAGAGGCGGGACGTAGCCCAGTGCTAAAGAGCTCGCCTGATGCGAGGTCGGTCTGGGATCGATCCCCGTTGGTGGACGAATTGGGCTATTTCTCGTCCCAGCCATTACCTACCAAGACTGATGGCTTAACCACTATACCACCGACGCCGCTATAAATCAGCAATGTAGTCGTACTGGACGCGACTCTGTTGCTCCACAACTAATATATCAAAACGCCGTGGTATGTGCTGTCCTGTATGTAGGAAAGTGCATATAAAATATTCCTTGCTACTAATGGAAATATGTAGTAGTGTGCTTCCTCTAAGACTTCATGTCAAAAATGACCAAATGTTTGACATCCAGTATCCGATGATTAATACATCAGTGTGTTCTAGTGGTGTCGTTAAACAAACAAACTTTAGCGACTCTGTTTACACGACTACAAACAACAATATTTCTATATTTCGTTAATGCTGAGTTATTAGTTCCAACAGTTAATTTGAATTTATATACTACCAAAACATTTAAAATGTTTAAAATAGTATATGGCAGTTGTAATTATGACATATCACCTGTAACATTTTCATAATCATATCATATTATCTCTGCTCAAGGCAGGAACAAAAAAAAAAAGAAAAAAAAAGAAAGAAAAAAAAAGAGTTTTATTTAACGACGCACTCAACACATTGTATTTACGGTTATATTGCGTCAGACATATGGTTAAGGACCACACAGATATTGAGAGAGGAAATCCGCTGTCGCCACTTCATGGGCTACTCTTTTCGAGTAGCAGCAAGGGATCTTTTATATGCACCATCCCACAGACAGGGTAGTACATACCACGGCCTTTGATATACCAGTCGTGGTGCACTGGCTGGAACGAGAAATAGCCCAATGGGCCCATCGACGGGCGTCGATCCCACACCGACCGCGCATCGAGCGAACGCTGTACCACTGGGATACGTCTCGCCCACAGAAACAAAAAGACATGAATAACTGTTAGGTATTTTGCATAATAGGAAGACTTCCACTTCACAGGATTATCATCCTTTTTACTTTGCCAGTAGGCCAAAGTGTATGGTATCATGTCTGCACGAAGAAAACACGTTCAAGTTAACGTTTGTTGTGTTTAACGATACCACTAGAGCACACTGATTTATTAATTATTGGGTGTCAAACATTTGATAATTTTGACATATAGTCTTATAGGGGAAACCCGACACATTTTTCCATGAGTAGCAAGCTATCGTTTATATGCACCATCCCTCAGACAGGATAGCACATACAACGGCCTTTGATATACCAGTCGTGGTGCACTGGCTAGAACGAGAAATAGCCCAACAAAAAAAAAACAAAAAAAAACGTTAAAATAAAATACCTGTTGAAATTAATCGAACACAGTGATTCGCGATGTTTTCCCTATAAAACAAAAAGTTGAAACTTAGGTGAAATGATGTAAAAATATATAATTAAACACGATAAAAGTGAAGTGCTCATTGATTAAACAGTCATAATGTAGAATTAGCAACAATTAGCAACAAATTGACATAAGCAGACGCATTCTTTGTACACTTCTTTTTCTTTCCTAGAAGGAACAAATAACCTTGACAAAAATAGCCTGTCAATAAGTACTAGTACATCTCAGTACAAATTGTTGTTAGTAAATCGATACGGAATTAAAATATGAACCTATGCATGGTCAACATATGAATCAATAGACAAGCTCATCGTATGTCGTATTCCTAACAGTAGAGAATGTCAGCCATTCAGCGAAACATTCCAACTATTCGTTTCTTCTTCATTTATCAATGTGTGTATACCATGTGTCTATAACAAGAATGCAAAGTGATGAAGGAAGGAAATGTTTTATTTAACGACGCACTCAATACATTTTATTTACGGTTATATGGCGTCAGACATTTGGTTAAGGGCCACACAGATATATAGAGAGGAAACCCGCTGTCGCCACTTCATGGGCTACTCGTTTCGATTAGCAGCAAGGGATCTTGTATTGCACCATCCCACAGACAGGATAGCACATACCACGGCTTTTGATATACCAGTCGTGGTGCACTGGATGGAGCGAAAAAAATAGCCCAATGGGCCCACCGACGGGGATCGATCCCAAAACGACCGCGCATTACCACTGGGCTACGTCCCGCTCTGCAGGTTGCATAGTATCAAAGAAGATAATTCCGTGTCAAAGTTCAAATATTTACGGAGTAAAAGCAGCTATGGGTGTGATTCGGTAGCATTGATTATTTGTGCAAATACTATTATCCATTGACAATAAATAAATACACTTTTATTTTTTATACAGTTGTTATGCAGTATATACCAGAGGTTGAAACTAATGCGGGGTACCCCCAAAAATAGAACTGCCATTTTCAGCAAAAATGACAGTTGCTATTAAAAACATTAATTAAATCTCTTAAAGGGAGATTCCCAAGTTTGCTGCAGTGTTTAAGATGTTATCGACTAATAGAGACTTTTTAACGATTGTAATTACATATCAAATATATTTTTCTGCATAAAATATTAGTGGCTTTATATTAAACGTGTTTCTGATCGTTCTAATATTTTTACTAGGTTAAATTTCATTTTATTTCCTAAAAATTGTTTTTTTCGTACGTACGAAATTATTTGAAGAGAAATCCAGTTTAGTCTTCTTACAAATATTAAGACGACCAGAAACACATTGAATATACAAACATTGATATTATAAACAAGAAAATATATTTAATATGTAAGTTTAATCGTAGAAATATTTTATTTTTCGGAAACATCTTACAATGCAGCAAACTCGGGAATGTCCCTTTAATGGTATGTGACCCCCCCCCCCCCTTTTCTTGCAGGTAGATTAGATGTGAGGTGCCACACTTTTTATTGCTGTACTTCCTGGGTGTGCTGATACGCTGCTTATATCAGTTTTATTATTAAACGTTAACATTATCGGCAATAGCAATTGATTTGGTCTATTAGAACCTGCAAAGTGATGATGTCCTATAGATATGCCACACGCATCGCGGCATGCGACAAGTTATTTGCTTAATACTATATATATCTGTGTGTGTGTGTGTGTGTGTTATGTGTGTTATGTGTGTGTGTGTGTGTGTGTGTGTGTGTGTGTGTGTGGTATGTGTGTTATGTGTGTGTGTGTTGTGTGTGTGTGTGTGTGTGTGGTATGTGTGTTATGTGTGTGTGTGTATGTGTGTGTGTGTGTGTGGTATGTGTGTTATGTGTGTATATGTGTGTGTGTGTGTGTGTGTGTGTGTGTGTGTGTGTGTGTGTTATGTGTGTTGTGTGTGTGTGTGTGTGTGTTATGTGTGTGTGTGTTGTGTGTGTGTATGTGTGTGTGTGTGTGTGTGTGTGTGTATGTGTGTGTGTGTGTGTGTGTGTGTGTGTGTGTGTGTGTGTGTGTGTGTGTGTGTGTGTGTGTGTGTGTGTGTGTGTGTGTGTGTGTATATGTGTGTGTGTGTGTGTGTGTGTGTGTGGTATGTGTGTGTATGTGTGTATATGTGTGTGTGTGTGTGTGTTGTGTGTGTGTGTGTGTGTGTGTGTGTGTGTGTGTGTGTGTGTGTGTGTGTATGTGTGTGTGTGTGTGTGTTATGTGTGTGTGTATGTGTGTATATGTGTGTGTGTGTGTGTGTGTTGTGTGTGTGTGTGTGTGGTATGTGTGTGTGTGTGTGTGTGTGTGTGTGTGTGTTAGACCAGTGGCCTTAACATTGAATAAAGCTGGTCTTCTCTATTCGTTTCTTCTTCTTCTCGTTTTGATTTGGGGGTGGGGTGGGGGCGGGACGTAACCCAGTTGTAAAGCGCTCGCTTGATGCGCTGTCGGTTTGGGATAGATCCCCGTCGGTAAGGCCCATTAGGTTATTTCTCGTTCCAGCCAGTACACCACGACTAATATATTAGAGGCCGTGGTATGTGCTATCCTGTCTGTGGGATGGTGCATATAAAAGATACCTTGCTACTAATGGAAGAAAAATGTAGCGGGTTTCCTTTCTAAGACTATATGTCAAAATTACCAAATGTTTGACAACCAATAGCCGATGATATATCAATATACTCTAGCGATGTCGTTAAACAAAACAAACTTTAATTTATTACATATATTTTTTATACCTTTAGTATCTCAAATGAGAAAAATATGGAGTTAATGTATTTTTTTGTTGGTTTTTTTTGTGCTAAATAACACTACTGGAGCTCATTGCGAAACATTTGGTAATTGTGACACGTAATCTTAGACAAAAGCGGCTACAATTTCCTTAGCAGTAATGGATCTTTTATACACACTTTCCTTTGATGCGTCCATCAGTGTTTTACAGTGTAATCAAATTGGCAAATAATCGGATTACACTGAAGTGCTAGATCTCATTCCTTTACAACTGTTAGCTTATCCCTTGATATCTGTCAGGTGGCATGATTACCCGTTTCCATGGTGACTCCATCGGTTTTATTTTTTAATTGGTTTGTTTAACGACACCACTAGAGCACATTGATTAATTAGTCATCGGCTATTGAATGTCAAACATTTGGCAATTATGACTAGTAGTCATCAGAGGAAACCCGCTGCATTTTTCCTAATGCACGGCATGTGTCCAGTTGTGGTGCACTAGTTGTAACGTGGAAAAACCCAATCAGCTGAATGGATCCACCCAGGTGGTTCGATCTTGCGACGCAAGCACCTCAAGCGAGCACTCAACCGACCGAGCTAAATCCCGCCCCCTGAAAGCCCAAAGAAAGTATTTTTATGTGTAAAAAACAAAAAGTAAGGTAAAATTAGGCTAATTTAATGTCACCTGCATAGAATTTAAAATATTTAAAAAAGTAAATGCAAAAAGTTCAAATAACACAATGAACTCATTAAAACAATATATATGTCAAATCACAGTTTGTCTAATCTATAAGCAACTGGAAAGCATTATTTTGAAGCGTTCTATAGACTGACGTTTTGTTATACACTTCCAAAACCTGCCATAGCATTTTTAAATATCAGGGGCGGTATTTAGCTCAGTCGGTTGAGTGCTTGTTTGAGGTGCTTGCGTCGCAGGATCGAACCACCTCGGTGGATTCATTCAACTGATTTTTTTCTCGTTCCAACCAGTGCACCACAACTGGACAAAGGCCGTGGTATATGCTTTCCGGTCTGTGGGAAAGTGCATGTAAAAGATCCCTTGCTGCATTAGGGAAAATGTAGCGGGTTTCCTCTGATGACTACGAGTCAGAATAACCATATGTTTGACATCCAATAGCCGAGGATTAGTTAATCAATGTGCACTAGTGGTGTCGTTAAACAAAACAAACTTTTTTTTTTTTAAATGTCCTTGATGCGCGATCAGTTTAACATCCAATAGCCGATATTTAATAAATCGATATTCTCTAGTGGTGTCGTTAAACAAAAAACCCATCACCAACAAAAACAAACAACTTTCTTGAATATCGAAATACCTTCAATGACGTAGGACGTTGGGGGCAAGGGGATAAGGGGGCACGTGCTCCCTCACTTTGCAGCAGCAGCGATGGTTTTTATATATTAATACATGCATTTATATATGTGTGTGAGTGTGCCCGCCCCACCCTCTCTTTTTGGCACCTTCCTACGCCCGTGACCTTTAATATACTCTGAGATGATTTATGTCTAATATTTTAACTGTATATATCTTATTGTTTTATTTGTGCTGCCATTGTTTTAACTGTACTATATTGGATTGTTTACTTTATTTGTCTTTTATATACTTTTAGCGAATAGTCTCTCATAACTCATTACCATTTTATAGTTTATATAGCTTGTATGTATATGCTGAATTGTATTCTTTTGTAATGAGGTGAGACTTTAATAAACTATCTGTCTTTTTTTCTGTCTGTCAGAAACAAAATGTCAAAGAACAAAAGAAAATTGTTTAAAGTGAAATTAAACATGACATGACAATAATTATTGTAATTATAATTATACTTTTACGTACACTCATAGCTGGAATGTTTAAAAATGTAACATGCAAGACAATGTTTGCCTGGATTTGTAAAATATTTCAGAGTTAATACAAACATAGGCGTATAGGCTCCCATATTTCTAGGTGTGTGTGTGGGAGGGGTGGGGGAGGGGCTGTTTTTTGCCCAAATTAAACGAAAATGCCCGAATCTGGATAACAACATTTATTCATTTAAGAACTGAACGTTATATTTTTCACGTTCATGCGGTGATAAACACCAAAACCGTTTTACACATTGTATAAATGGCATAGCGCGTCAGCGCGAAGCCGTTCAGACATAAGTGTATAATTCCAAATGCATTAATATTTCCATTATAAAAAACTATATTAAAAAACCAATCGAACTCTATTCCGCAATGAATTACAATTCTATCAATACACAAATAAGGGAATTCCAGACGCCTATTACAAAACAGTAATTATAAAATGGAATTATATTAGTATTACTACGAATCACTACACATGTTTACATGTATTACAATTAATTTTGAGGGTGGAATTATGAAAAGACATGGTAAAAAGGTCTCAGGTTAACACATTTTGCCCTAATATCTTTATATCATTTTTGTCCGAATTTGAAGTTTTGCTTTAGAATTAGGAAGGTAGTTGCCCCCCCCCCCCCCCGTCCCTCTGTCTCATACGCTTATGAATACAAATATATATCAAATAGAGAAATTCCTGTCAAAATCGTCTTTTGATGATTAATGGCGTTATCGTATATGTAACAACAAAACGAGGAAGCACTTGCCACCAAATTTTGCAGAGATATTTGAATCAACATTTTCGTTTTAAAAACCGTGTCGCTGGCAATTAAGGATACGGCCTTGGGAAACAGATACCGCGGAAAAATAGTCTCCAAGGCATTCTTCACGTCAGGTTTATGGTTAATGTGTAATGAGAGGAGTTTAGTCTGTCAGTATTACTAAAACAAAGTAATTAACCAAGGAAAGTGACATAGAAAACTGAAAGTTCTACGGCAAAATAAAACACCACGGAGAATAGGAAACACCGACCGCTGCGATATCCTCGGCATTGCCGACTGTCGTGCTTAAGGAAGGAAATGTTTTATTTAACGACGCACTTAACACATTTTATTTACGGTTATATGGAAAGAAATGTTTTATTTAACGACGCACTAAACACATTTTATTTACGGTTATATGGCGTCAGACATATGGTTAAGGACCACACAGATATTGAGAAAGAAAACCCGCTGTCGCCATTTCATGGGCTACTCTTTTCGATTAGCAGCAAGGGATCTTTTATATGCACCATCCCATAGTCAGGATGCCACGGCCTTTGTTACACCAGTTGTGGAGCACTGGCTGGAACGAAAAATAACCCACCGACGGGGATCGATCCTAAACCGACCGCTGATCAAGCGACAGCTTTACCACTGGGCTACGTCCTGCCCCCTGTCGTAATTAAAGGCGCAGACCCTAGTTTCAACCCGTGGACATGGACACTGAGTTTGGTTAATCTACAAACCTGTAACACATCTAGAGACGGGTATTGCCTAAAGTTTAAAATTGTGATATAGTGCGATACTATGAAGACCAATTCTCAATGATTAGAATTTATAAAGTGTTCTAATTTCACGTACATTTTGTATTTATATAACTTAATAAAATAAAATCAGTCAATCAAGATTCGTTCCGAACAGGTGAAGCTATTTTCTTAAAATGTTTGTTTGAAAATATAATATGTGTGCAGTGAAACACGTACAAACTATATAATCGCAATATACCGGTACGCTAGGAAAATATCGCGATATATATTGTTCCAAATTTGTATTGCGGTGTATCGGTACACATCGGTATAAAGTTACAAAAGAGTGAAACGAAGAGTTTATCTTTAAAAAATAGACTAGAGCTTGTCCCCATAACCGTTACTACTCAGAGGTACGTGCGTTTTTAAAACTATGAAATATGCATTTCGTAGTATTAGCGGCGGGACGTAGCCCAGTGGTATAGCGCTCGCTTGATGCGCGATCGGTTTAGATCGATCCCCGTCGGTGCCCTCATTGGGCTATTTCTCGTTCCAGCCAGTGCTCCACAACTGGTGTAACAAAGGCCGTGGTATGTACTATCCTGTCTGTGGGTTGGTGCATATAAAAGATCCCTTGCTACTAATCGAAAATAGTAGCCCATGAAGTAGCGATAGCGTGTTTTCTCTCTCTATATCTGTGTGGTCCACTAAGTAGTGAGGTTGGGGGAGGGGGTAGGCGAAAACATATTAGTGGCCTAGGGGCGCTAGATACTTAAAAACATCTCTGACTGGGTGGAAGTTTGCACCACTAGAGCACATTGATTTATTAATCATATGCTATTGGATGTCAAACATATGGTCATTTTGACACAGTCATAGAGAGGAAACCCGCTACATCTTTCCATTAGTAGCAAGGGATCTTTTATATGCACTATCCCACAAACATGACAGCACATACCACGGCCTTTGATATACCAGTCGTGGCGCACTGGCTGCAACGAAAAATAGCCCAATGGATCCAACGACGGGGATCGATCCTAAACCGACCGCGCATCAGGCGTGCGCTTTACCACTGGGCTACATCCCACCCCTAAAAGTACATTCGCCAGTGCACCACGATTGGCATATCAAAAGCCGTGGTATGTGCTATCCTGGTTATGGGATGGTGCACACAATAGATCTCTTGCTACTAATGGAAAAAGTGAAAAGGGTTTCCTCTCTTTAGAAGACTATTTTAAAATTACCAAATGTTTGACATCCAATAGACGATGATTAATAAATCAATGTGCTCTAGTGGTGTCGTTAAACAAACCAATAGACGATGATTAATAAATCAATGTGCTCTAGTGGTGTCGTTAAACAGACCAATAGACGATGATTAATAAATCAATGTGCTCTAGTGGCGTCGTTAAACAAACCAATAGACGATGATTAATAAATCAATGTGCTCTAGTGGTGTCGTTAAACAACACAAACCTTAACTTTCAGACTTTTTTTTTCGTAAAGGAATTATGACGGAAGAGATGACCCCGCTTGCATGGTGAATACATTCTTGTGTTTGTGTGTGTAGACGGCTTAAAGTCGATTTATTAACTCTGCTGAACCGCGGATTGTCTCAGTTCGCGGAGCTGAATTTGAAACACGTCTTTGGAGTTTTTCAAAATCCTCCGCAGACTGATTAATGGTTCTGCGTGGATGACAGTGAGGGAATATGTGGCCGGGTGCTGCAGAGTAATGAGAGAGTGAGGCGGTGATTTAGCGTCCGTTTAACACCACCGAACAATGGCTCGGAGACCGTGCGCTTTTATTACTGTAGGGAATCTCGTGCTAGACAGCGGCAGTAATTCGAACCCACCAGTAGGTAACAGTGGTTAATTTTTGTTTATAGGTCAAGGTTGCAGACTTTCAGGTTGGCTAACCCACTAACCTTAATAATAATAATAATGTTAGAGAGGTTTCGCAATCACACCGTTACTGTTACGGATAATGATAGGTCACCACTTTTATTGTTGGTGACGTCATAGCAATTTTGCTTCCTGCTATTTACGATTAAAAGGTCTTGAAGTCATCGGCGTAGCCAGGATTTTACTTTACATTGGGGGATGGGGGTGGGGGGTGGGGGTGGGGGGTGGGGGGGGGGGTGGGATGAACCCACTATTGTATGATTTTATAAAATTTAATACTGCTTGTACTCGTATTAAATATCATGACTAATATATAATTTTTTAAAATAAAAAATAAATAACACTTCAACCTGCGAAACAAGCTAAATGATTAGTACTGTTACCGAATCATATTGGGCCAAATTTACGAAGCCTGATTTTGTAAGACATACGTGCGTAAGACATGAACACGCTTTGTAAATTCGGCCATTATGATCAGCTATCAATACCCGTAACAGTAAATGTGTGGTTGCGAAACCCATGTAATACATAGTCAAACTATGGTTTATTTTCTTATTTTGAGGTATTAATGTGATCGAAGTTTTTTTTTCAACTTTAAGAGTTTTAAATGGAAGAACTGTAGATGTCGCTAAAAATAGAACCTAATAATTATGTAGGTCACTATTTTGAAATTTAAACGAGCAAGAAGAATTGAATAAATAATGAGATAGTTTGCCGTATACCATATAGTATCTCAGCGGGTCAATGTTCGAAGCACAATTAAGTTTAAATAGAACATTAAATCCTTGTGCCATACAAGCCTGAGAGATCCTACCAAGAACAGACTCAAGAGACGGAGCATAAATCACATATCCAAAACACTTCCGAGACAACATGCAGAATGCTTGCCACCACAAGACCAACAGGGCGAACCAGTCCAGGACTATGAAGACTGGGAAACTGAAGATTTTACCACCATCATAGACCTGCCAGGAGTTGGTAACAAGGAGGAACACACAGAGGCAGAACTTAAAGCCCTTACCCTCGAGGTGTTGGACAGGGATTACCACAGAGATTCCTGGACCCATGTCTATACAGATGGCTCTGCTGAAAATGCTGTCAAAAATGGAGGAGGGGGGTGTCTTTATCCAGGGCGCAAAGCAGCACTTTATATTTACTCGCCAACTGGCTAGTGAATGAAAAAAAATACTAGCCAACTAGAGATTGTTACTCGCCAGGCAACATATGAAGTAGGCCTACATTTTGTTTTACTTTCCTTTGTAAACCGTTTTTTAATTGGGTTACGCGATTCCGACAAGTATACCGACGGCTACAGTTACCGAAACTAGGACGTATTTTATTTATTTATTTATTTTTGTTCACGATATGCTATCGTTACCAACAACTTTCTCGAACGTTTTTTTAAAAATTTATTTAGCATATTCCCGCCATGTAACATTTAGCTTAACTTTAGGTGCAAACAAATTGGCTGCGAAGCGGGTCCAATGCAGTGTGAAAACTCATTTACAATCGGAAAACCCCGATGTGTCACGAGGTTTTCCGAACACCTCGATCGTCAAGTCGGCCGGAGAGCTCCGAGTGTGATATCCGCAAACAGGGCAAAATGCGGAAGTGTATGTTTACAGTTTCGATCATTAGTATATGTGTCGTCTGACTGATTAGTGAAATAAATGTTCCAGTGACAGCTTCATTCTGAAAAAATAATCTACTCGCCAAAAGGCTAGTGTTTTGCAAATTTAAATCGCCATAACAGAATTTCAATCGCATAGGCGAGTGTTTCACTCGCAGTATTGCGCCCTGTTATCAGATATGTTGATGGAAGCTTCACATCGAAGTCCATCACAACTGGATATCTCTCCACCAACTTCAGAGCTGAGGCATGTGCACTACTCGAAGCAGCTAAAGTACTAAACTTACAAGACAAACTGTCTCCCAACATCGTTTTCCTTACAGACTGCAGATCTCTACTACAGAGCCTCCAGACACATTGTGGGGAACATATCCTGTTGAATATCAGGAGGGAACTTCAAGATATGTCAAAAAGAACAAAAATAATCCTTCAATGGATACCATCCCACTGTGGCGTGCCAGGCAATGAAGAAGCAGCCAACAGGAAGCAAACTTCAGCAGGTATCTCAACCCACATCATACTCGCATGAGAAAACCAACATAAAGAACCGTTTTAACACCAGCTGGAAGATACGGATGAAAGTGGAAAAAGAGGATAACCTTGAGTCACTGGACAGAACACGGCAAGTAATTATCTTTAGAATGAGCACTGGCCACTCTCGTCTGCTCTCCCACCTATAGACTTGCCCACACTGATGAATGTCCCTGTGGTACAGATGCCCAAACGCCTGAACACATTCTTCAGTCCTGTCCATCATATAGCACCCTGAGACAAGAAACTTGGCCGTATCCGGTGGACCTAAAAGAGAAAGTTTGGGGACCGACGTCGTCCCTTCGACGGACAGCGGACTTCCTGGTGAGAACAGGACTGGAAGTCTGAGCATGGCCTTGGGAACGCAGAAGAAGAAATCCTTGTGCGCGCGTGTGTGTGTGCACTGGCGTAGGAAACGTGTGTGTGTGTGTGTGGGGGGGGGGGGGGGGGGCATATGCGGCCCCTTTTCAGATATTTTGCTTTATATTTGCTTTATAATAGTGTAAAAGTGTGTAAATATAAAAGTGTGCCCCCACGCTTTGGCACCTTCCTACGCCACTGGTGTGTGTGTGTGTGTGTGTGTGTGCGTGTGTGCGTGTGTGTGTGTGAGATCTAAAATACTGAGTGATGTATATTAGCTTCAGGGGCTAAATTATGTTATTCGAAAATATAATATCGGTTATTATATGGAATTCAATAAATGTGTAACAAGAATTTTTTTGTCAATTAAGTGTGGACTAGGATTTAGTTTCGGTTGTGGAGAACCATTAAATGGCTGACTGGAATAAATTTATCTCGAATACGAAAAATCATTAAAGTGAAGACTGATAGCAACCACCAAGCAAAGGGCCGCAACTCTAAACGCATTTTATAATTTTGACAAAAACGCGACTCCGAATAGCTACCTGTAGATTCCGGCTCTACGAACATTAACGATTGAATTAATCGTCAGAAATCGGTAGTGTTCGTAAACTAGGATGATGAATAAATTAATTTACGTGACTCTAGCACCTATGTTGCAAATGGAAAGTGGTGAAATTATTTTCCAAAATATAGGTTATCAATTTGTAACCTTTTATCGGCCATCATCACCATTTATGTTATTATGTGCAATATTTTAAATAACAGACTTATGTCACTAACATAAATTTAAACCACCGTAAAAAACAAACAAAAAAACCCAAAACAAAATATGTATTAAAGTAATTATGACTGACCTGGATTTTTATACCAAGGGACATAACTTTTGAAATTCTCAACACTAATTTTAACATTCTTTCGCAGCGCACTCAGAATCTCAAACTTGCATACATATTGCTATTATAAACAATTTTTTGACTGATTGATGCCAAAAATACAATAAATAAATTTAAAAAAAAGAAGATTTAATGAGCATAAATCATTTTAAGTCTAGATTTTGCCCCATATTTGACTGAATACATTTATGAGCCAAATATTTTCAGTGTGACAGTTGTAAACCAAAAGTATAAATGTAATACATAAACATGACAATTTGGTACATTTACAGTGTGAAAATGAAAGACATATATGTACTATTAAATAAAGATATTGCAATTTGTTCACATATGAATATTTATAGGACACATTTATTTACCTATAATTACCAAATTAATTTTCACTGACAGCCCACAATGACTCCATACTAACGTCTCTTGATCTAGTTGGTTTGTTAACCTCATAACAAAACTGCTTCAAAACGTTAATTGATACGTCAATTAACAATGTTTATCTTCAGTTCAGTATAGTTTTATAAAAATTAAAATGCTAAGAGTTTTGGCAGGAACAACATATGTACTGTGGCCATAATGAATCATCGTTAATTAGTTTTAAAGGTATTGTTCGCTATTAAAGGAAAATAAAAATTGCACTTTCAATGCTTTCTGTATGTCATATTAAAAATACTCTACACCAAATAGTTGTTTACCTACCCTGGGTTTCTGCCAGAAGGTACGGAGGGTAAAATCACATCAATCTAATTAAAATTAGCTCCACTATTACACGTGGATCTAACACCAGCCAGTTGGAGCTCATGTCCACTAATCAAAACTAACAACACTGCGTAGTCCCCAATGTCCAGGTAACATTTCGTCTGTAAATAATAATTTAAATATTGACCAATCACACTTCGCCTTTTATAACGTTATTTGGGAGCATACAAATTCTAAAAATATCGGGCGAGTCTATTTTAGTGGCCGCAGTACAGCGAACCATACCAATATGTACGGGGTGGGCTATCAGTCTTCAATTTTACATTATTTATTTATATAAAAAAAAAAAACTAACTAAATCAGTCTTCAGATTTACATTACAAATTATTTATTTTGTAAAATAAAACATGTTTTAAGGCATTCGTAATTCACACGAAACATGTCGTATACCCTCAGGATAATTCGGAATGTTTTCAAATTATTTTTAAATCACTGGCATGATTCTGCAAGTAAGGTTTTGATTGATGGACATGAACTCCAACTGGCTGGTGTTAGATCCACATGTAATAGTGGAGCTAATTTTAATTAGATTGAAATCACATGTATGTACTCAAAACTCTCGGAAATTAATGAATATATTTTGTTTCAATTTATAAACAGATTTTAGTAAGAGAATTGCTGTTTAAAATTTGTAAAAGTGCATGGAATGCAATGTTCAATAAAACCCCCACATTTCAAACCCATAACCACCTAATATACGCCTTTGAATATATTTAGTTTTTATTACGTAACCTCAAATTATTTTCTAGCAGAAAACCTGCTACCTTTAGCAGAGGTTGAAACAATTGGTCGTCTAATTTTCAACTGTTACTATAAAATAATATAATTAATCACTCTTGGTATATAGCAATTTAAATAAAAAATTACAATAGTTACAACAGGGAATAAGCATCATATATTATTTTGTTTTACTTGTAATATATTTTCACCAGGACTTCCTTCTTCCTCCATGACTGATTAAATAAAATAACACTGATTATATTGTAATTATTATTGTTTTATTCCAATATATAACAACAGATGTGTTTTATGTCAGTATGTAGAGCAAACTACGGTACCTGAAACAGTTAAAACATACATTTTCGTCCTCAAGTTTGTGAGACAGAACCATCCCCTAGCCCCCACCCCCACTCCATCCCAGTTGTTACGGGCCTGATGTATTTTATATTAATAAATACAAAGACTACATAATGTTATAGTCGAAAGGACATATTTGTTGTAAAGTGATTGTCAGTATGTGGCAACATTATAATATTTTCCAACATTTCTGTGTTTCTCTGCCCGGCTGTGGACGTGTTTGCTTAATAATTAAAAATACCTGGTTCAACCAAATGCATTAAAACTTGGAGGATAGCTAGTTACGATAACAAAGAAAATTGTATAAATATTAGTTTTTTGTTAAATTATTATATCTTGCTTTGTTGAACAGGGGACGGGTTTTTTTGGGGGACATTTGCGAAATTGGCCTCTAGAATATCCATTGACGTATCATGTTTACATCTATGCTGAAATATTATAACATTGTATGTGTCTTTCTTCCTAACTAGGTCCATATGCTTCAGTTTACATTAAAAAAGTCATAAAAAATTATGTTTGAAAAAATGCTTGTTGTATGCTAAGACTGGAAATTAGTTCTCGGCTATGGAGTCCAGTAGAGTGAGGACTGGAAGTTTGTTTTTGTCACGGAGTCTATAAAATACGGACTGGAATTTAATTTTTATGGAATTATAGTAAACCGCAGACTAGTATATAGTTTTGCTAAAGGGGTCTACTAAAATGCAGACTGGGATATAGTTTTCGCTATGGAATACTATTAAAACGAGGACTGGAAGATACTTTTTGTCTAAAATTCTAGTAAAATGCGGACTGCAATTTAGTATTTGCTCCGGGTCATAGTGAACTGCGGACCAGAATTTTGTTCCATGATGTAGCCTAAGCTATGAATGTCTGTAAAGTGTGGCTGACTTGATCCAATGTCCAAAGTTAGATGGTGGTGGTGTTTTTTTTTCTTGTTTTTTTTTTAGCTTCCGGATTCAGTGATCTCGGCTATTAATTTGATCCTCGACTGTTTCTGAAATTACCCAACTGTAATCCAACACCGAGCTGTAGATACAATCGATATATTCACGTGTTGACCAACTCGGGAAACCCGCATGAAAGCAGAATCTAAAGATGTCGAATTGTTTTAACACTTGAACATGTCTTATAAACTTGTATCAATACCAAATTACATGCGCACTGGGATCACTTCCCAAACTAATTTTTCTTTCTATCAGACGTACATTTTGTCTTTTTCTGTTTTTGTCTCTTTTTTTTTAAAGTTCACTGCAAGTTATTTATCATTGAAACTGTGCCTTACGTAGCCGACAAAAAGCAGACAATTTAGTTGATTCACTGGGGGAAAAAAAGAGCATGCCTGTGCTATATATATAGCTGATTCACAAAGAACACTCGACTTATCTAGCCCATTCGGAGTAGACTCAACATGAGTTATTGTCAAAAGTGTTTTGAAGCGGTTAGGTAAGTGAAAATAAACGATGTCCGCAAGGCGTGTGCCAGAAACAGTTACTGACGTTTGTATGCGATCCTTGTGTTTGTGGGTTTTTTTTTTTTTTTTGTTGGTGGTGGGGGTGGTGGTGGTGGGAGTGGGGGTGGGGGGGTGGTGGTGTTTGGGTGGGGTGCGTGTATGCTTGTGGTTGGATATTACTGTGTATTAGATGTAATTATATTTATAAAACACACAAATACTCTCACACACACGCACGCACGAACACACATTTGCTCTCTCTCTCTTTCTCTCTCTCTCTCTCTCTCTCTCTCTCTCTCTCTCTCTCTCTCTCTCTCTCTCTCTCTCTCTCTCTCTCTCTCTCTCTCTCACACACACACACACACACAGTCATTCGGACATCATTCAGAATACTGCCTACTTAGTATGTGACGTCATTCCATTATCCTTACACCATGCCAACTGTAATTGATGACGTTATTCCATGATCTTTGAGAATACTGCCAATTGAGTATGTGACGTCATTCCACCATCGTCATGAATACTGCCAACTGAGGTCTCACTACACAGATCACTTCCGGGTGAGAGTTCATTGATCACGGTTCCGGCTGAGAGTTCATTGATACACTATAGTTCCTAATTGTGACACAAGTTATGATTGACATATTCACTTCTAGGAAATGGTGAATAATTAAAACAACAGGCATGTTTAATGGTAAACCTTCTGGCTGTATTTTGCCCATGTTATTTTGTAATATTATGCATTGACCTTTTGGGACATGGGTGTATAGCGCAAGAGACAGCCGAAGTGAATCGGTTAATGAACCACCTGTTCGGACCGGTACTACGGCCAGATGCGGTCATATAGCAAAAATCTGAGACGGAAATGTTCTCAATTTTGGAGTCTAAATAAATGCTGATATAATGTATGTTCGCAATGGTATATGTTGTTTGTACCAACGGGAACCCGTTTTATTGGCAATCTTCATTTGAAGTTGGGCAATTTAACATGGGTTTCAATGGCAGATGACATCTGTGTAGTGAGACCTGAGCACGTGATGTCATGGTCAGGGTTCATACACTTAAAGGAAGTCAAAATTCAAGGGTTTTTCAAGCACTTTCCAGATCAACTTTACCAAAATTCCAGGACCTTACCGAGTTTCCACAGGTCGTTAAACACGCAAGTGCCAACCATCTTTTTGGGTTTACAATAGATTCATTAACTTGACACGCTCCCTGAACTTGCTAAATACCCAGCGGCAAAAAGTGACAAACTTTCTTTTCCAATATGGCGACGCTGTCGCTTGGATCTCGTGGCCGCGTGATCCTCGCATCGCAAGATAAAAAACAACACACATTCACACGTCAACTGAGCCGGTAAACATCGATTGGCCGGACGATTGGCATTTGATTGTGCCGCGAAAATGAAACAAATAATTTAATTACATGTTAAATAAAGTAAATAAAGCCTCCGTTTTAGGCGTTTATATTTTATTTGACATCAAATTATCATTTTCAAGGGTTTTCCAGACCGCAAGATCATATTCAAGGGTATTCAAGCACTGGAATACATTAGTTTATTTTTAAGCGTTTTCAAGGGTTTTCCAGGCGCGTACGAACCCTGCATGGTACCATCGTCAAGGATACTGCCAACTGAATATATGATGTCATTGCACGTCAAGAACACTGCCAACAGGGTATTTCATAATACAACATGCGGCGTACACGTTCAAGGAGGTCACCCGACCATTTTTCATCTCTCTTTCAGCCCTCGACACTTTGAGAAATGGACGAATGTGGTCGACTTTTTACGGCCCGATTTGGCTTCCCCTACTCTCATCTGACCTTTACAGCGAAGCCATCAACCCACGTTCAATTATCACAGAGCTCTATAACACCGACTTTATGTCCAACTCTTGCAAAAGTATTGTAGGAATCATGCAAGCATTACAATATAGTTGTATTTAGGATATTGATTCAGGCGGTAAGAAGATGGCAAAGGAGTGTGATCTTGGTCTGGAGCACACAAGGGTAGTAAACGAATCGGTCAGCGCTGGTATTGAAACGTGGCAGAAGGTGGTGCTCCGTGCATACAGAAGTTCACGAAGTTGGTCGTAAAGTGAAAAGTTTCTTTATTCTTCGGTCTTCATGGGCGGCTATTTTCGGACAGCGGTTAAGATGGCAATGGTGATAGAGTATATAAAATTAACATTTCAGTTGTGGTGGTGTAGACAGCTAAGAATTTATTAGCCATGTGATATAGTTAAGATTGTCTACTAGTATTGATGTATAGCTAAGTTTTTAGTAGTGACAGCATTACATACTAGTAGTTGAGAATTTACTAATGATATATAATTTCAAGCAAATATTTTAGTATATAATATCTTAAATTTGTATTAACAACTATTTTCAAATCCCATTGTTTCGTTTTAAAACTTCCATTTTCCTCAGAGGAATATGGCAGGAAGGAAATGGTTTACTTAACGACGCACTCAACACATTTTATTTACGGTTATATGGCATCGGACATATGGTTAAGGACCACACAGATATTGAGGGAGGAAACCCACTGTCGCCACTTCATGGGCTACTCTTTTCGATTAGTAGCAAGGGCTGTTTTATATGCACCATCCCATAGACAAGATAGCACATACCACTACCTTTGATGTACCAGTCGTGGTGCACTGGCTGGAGATAGAAATAGCCCAATGGGCCCAATGACGCAATCGATCCCAAACCGACCGCGCATCAAACGAGCGCTTTACCACTGGGCTATGAGAGGAATACATGCAAAAGAACGAACTGCAATGAGACAAAATAGAACGCTGAAAAACAAAACAAAACAAGACAGACAGACTGACAGATTAAACACAACCCAAACTAACAAAACTAACCGACCCAATCAAGTAAATTAAGTAATACATGGACCTGATTAAAACAAAACGACGACACATGAATATAGCTAAGATTTTGGCACTACCATTGACAAACATAATAGTCTTAGTTGTAGTACGTTTGGTAGTAGCAGGACATAGCTATGATAGTGGCTGTGCTAGAATATATAAAACGATTACGGTAGTGGAAGGACATAGCTATGATAGTGTCATTGCTAGAATACATAGAACGATTGCGGTAGTGGAAGGACATAGCTATGATAGTGTCATTGCTAGAATAGATAGAACGATTGCGGTAGTGGAAGGACATAGCTATGATAGTGTCATTGCTAGAATAGATAGAACGACTGCGGTAGTGGAAGGACATAGCTATGATAGTGTCATTGCTAGAATAGATAGAACGATTGCGGTAGTGGAAGGACATAGCTATGATAGTGTCATTGCTAGAATATATAGAACGATTGCGGTAGTGGAAGGACATAGCTATGATAGTGTCATTGCTAGAATAGATAGAACGATTGCGGTAGTAGCAAGACATAGCTATGATAGTGTCATTGCTAGAATATATAGAACGATTGCGGTAGTGGAAGGACATAGCTATGATAGTGTCATTGCTAGAATACATAGAACGATTGCGGTAGTGGAAGGACATAGCTATGATAGTGTCATTGCTAGAATAGATAGAACGATTGCGGTAGTGGAAGGACATAGCTATGATAGTGTCATTGCTAGAATACATAGAACGATTGCGGTAGTGGAAGGACATAGCTATGATAGTGTCATTGCTAGAATAGATAGAACGATTGCGGTAGTGGAAGGACATAGCTATGATAGTGTCATTGCTAGAATAGATAGAACGATTGCGGTAGAAGCAAGACATAGCTATGATAGTGTCATTGCTAGAATAGATAGAACGATTGCGGTAGTGGAAGGACATAGCTATGATAGTGTCATTGCTAGAATAGATAGAACGATTGCTGTAGTGGAAGGACATAGCTATGATAGTGTCATTGCTAGAATAGATAGAACGATTGCGGTAGTAGCAGGACATAGCTATGATAGTGTCATTGCTAGAATAGATAGAACGATTGCGGTAGTGGAAGGACATAGCTATGATAGTGTCATTGCTAGAATAGATAGAACGATTGCGGTAGTGGAAGGACATAGCTATGATAGTGTCATTGCTAGAATAGATAGAACGATTGCGGTAGTGGAAGGACATAGCTATGATAGTGTCATTGCTAGAATAGATAGAACGATTGCGGTAGTGGAAGGACATAGCTATGATAGTGTCATTGCTAGAATAGATAGAACGATTGCGGTAGTAGCAAGACATAGCTATGATAGTGTCATTGCTAGAATAGATAGAACGATTGCGGTAGTGGAAGGACATAGCTATGATAGTGTCATTGCTAGAATAGATAGAACGATTGCTGTAGTGGAAGGACATAGCTATGATAGTGTCATTGCTAGAATAGATAGAACGATTGCGGTAGTAGCATAGGATAGTGTCATTGCTAGAATAGATAGAACGATTGCGGTAGTGGAAGTGCTATGATAGTGTCATTGCTAGAATAGATAGAACGATTGCGGTAGTGGAAGGACATAGCTATGATAGTGTCATTGCTAGAATAGATAGAACGATTGCGGTAGTGGAAGGACATAGCTATGATAGTGTCATTGCTAGAATAGATAGAACGATTGCGGTAGTGGAAGGACATAGCTATGATAGTGTCATTGCTAGAATAGATAGAACGATTGCGGTAGTAGCAAGACATAGCTATGATAGTGTCATTGCTAGAATATATAGAACGATTGCGGTAGTGGAAGGACATAGCTATGATAGTGTCATTGCTAGAATAGATAGAACGATTGCGGTAGTGGAAGGACATAGCTATGATAGTGTCATTGCTAGAATAGATAGAACGATTGCGGTAGTGGAAGGACATAGCTATGATAGTGTCATTGCTAGAATAGATAGAACGATTGCGGTAGTAGCAAGACATAGCTATGATAGTGTCATTGCTAGAATAGATAGAACGATTGCGGTAGTGGAAGGACATAGCTATGATAGTGTCATTGCTAGAATAGATAGAACGATTGCTGTAGTGAAAGGACATAGCTATGATAGTGTCATTGCTAGAATAGATAGAACGATTGCGGTAGTAGCAGGACATAGCTATGATAGTGTCATTGCTAGAATAGATAGAACGATTGCGGTAGTGGAAGGACATAGCTATGATAGTGTCATTGCTAGAATAGATAGAACGATTGCGGTAGTGGAAGGACATAGCTATGATAGTGTCATTGCTAGAATAGATAGAACGATTGCGGTAGTAGAAGGACATAGCTATGATAGTGTCATTGCTAGAATAGATAGAACGATTGCGGTAGTGGAAGGACATAGCTATGATAGTGTCATTGCTAGAATAGATAGAACGATTGCGGTAGTGGAAGGACATAGCTATGATAGTGTCATTGCTAGAATAGATAGAACGATTGCGGTAGTGGAAGGACATAGCTATGATAGTGTCATTGCTAGAATAGATAGAACGATTGCGGTAGTGGAAGGACATAGCTATGATAGTGTCATTGCTAGAATAGATAGAACGATTGCGGTAGTGGAAGGACATAGCTATGATAGTGTCATTGCTAGAATAGATAGAACGATTGCGGTAGTGGAAGGACATAGCTATGATAGTGTCATTGCTAGAATAGATAGAACGATTGCGGTAGTGGAAGGACATAGCTATGATAGTGTCATTGCTAGAATAGATAGAACGATTGCGGTAGTGGAAGGACATAGCTATGATAGTGTCATTGCTAGAATAGATAGAACGATTGCGGTAGTGGAAGGACATAGCTATGATAGTGTCATTGCTAGAATAGATAGAACGATTGCGGTAGTGGAAGGACATAGCTATGATAGTGTCATTGCTAGAATAGATAGAACGATTGCGGTAGTGGAAGGACATAGCTATGATAGTGTCATTGCTAGAATAGATAGAACGATTGCGGTAGTGGAAGGACATAGAAGGACATAGCTATGATAGTGTCATTGCTAGAATAGATAGAACGATTGCGGTAGTGGAAGGACATAGCTATGATAGTGTCATTGCTAGAATAGATAGAACGATTGCGGTAGTAGAAGACATAGCTATGATAGTGTCATTGCTAGAATAGATAGAACGATTGCGGTAGTGGAAGGACATAGCTATGATAGTGTCATTGCTAGAATAGATAGAACGATTGCGGTAGTGGAAGGACATAGCTATGATAGTGTCATTGCTAGAATAGATAGAACGATTGCGGTAGTGGAAGGACATAGCTATGATAGTGTCATTGCTAGAATAGATAGAACGATTGCGGTAGTGGAAGGACATAGCTATGATAGTGTCATTGCTAGAATAGATAGAACGATTGCGGTAGTGGAAGGACATAGCTATGATAGTGTCATTGCTAGAATAGATAGAACGATTGCGGTAGTAGCAGGACATAGCTATGATAGTGTCATTGCTAGAATAGATAGAACGATTGCGGTAGTGGAAGGACATAGCTATGATAGTGTCATTGCTAGAATAGATAGAACGATTGCGGTAGTGGAAGGACATAGCTATGATAGTGTCATTGCTAGAATAGATAGAACGATTGCGGTAGTGGAAGGACATAGCTATGATAGTGTCATTGCTAGAATAGATAGAACGATTGCGGTAGTGGAAGGACATAGCTATGATAGTGTCATTGCTAGAATAGATAGAACGATTGCGGTAGTGGAAGGACATAGCTATGATAGTGTCATTGCTAGAATAGATAGAACGATTGCGGTAGTGGAAGGACATAGCTATGATAGTGTCATTGCTAGAATAGATAGAACGATTGCGGTAGTGGAAGGACATAGCTATGATAGTGTCATTGCTAGAATAGATAGAACGATTGCGGTAGTGGAAGGACATAGCTATGATAGTGTCATTGCTAGAATAGATAGAACGATTGCGGTAGTGGAAGGACATAGCTATGATAGTGTCATTGCTAGAATAGATAGAACGATTGCGGTAGTGAAGGACATAGCTATGATAGTGTCATTGCTAGAATAGATAGAACGATTGCGGTAGTGGAAGGACATAGCTATGATAGTGTCATTGCTAGAATAGATAGAACGATTGCGGTAGTGGAAGGACATAGCTATGATAGTGTCATTGCTAGAATAGATAGAACGATTGCGGTAGTGGAAGGACATAGCTATGATAGTGTCATTGCTAGAATAGATAGAACGATTGCGGTAGTGGAAGGACATAGCTATGATAGTGTCATTGCTAGAATAGATAGAACGATTGCGGTAGTAGCAAGACATAGCTATGATAGTGTCATTGCTAGAATAGATAGAACGATTGCGGTAGTGGAAGGACATAGCTATGATAGTGTCATTGCTAGAATAGATAGAACGATTGCGGTAGTGGAAGGACATAGCTATGATAGTGTCATTGCTAGAATAGATAGAACGATTGCGGTAGTGGAAGGACATAGCTATGATAGTGTCATTGCTAGAATAGATAGAACGATTGCGGTAGTGGAAGGACATAGCTATGATAGTGTCATTGCTAGAATAGATAGAACGATTGCGGTAGTAGCAAGACATAGCTATGATAGTGTCATTGCTAGAATAGATAGAACGATTGCGGTAGTGGAAGGACATAGCTATGATAGTGTCATTGCTAGAATAGATAGAACGATTGCGGTAGTGGAAGGACATAGCTATGATAGTGTCATTGCTAGAATAGATAGAACGATTGCGGTAGTGGAAGGACATAGCTATGATAGTGTCATTGCTAGAATAGATAGAACGATTGCGGTAGTGGAAGGACATAGCTATGATAGTGTCATTGCTAGAATAGATAGAACGATTGCGGTAGTGGAAGGACATAGCTATGATAGTGTCATTGCTAGAATAGATAGAACGATTGCGGTAGTGGAAGGACATAGCTATGATAGTGTCATTGCTAGAATAGATAGAACGATTGCGGTAGTGGAAGGACATAGCTATGATAGTGTCATTGCTAGAATAGATAGAACGATTGCGGTAGTGGACGGTAGGACATAGCTATGATAGTGTCATTGCTAGAATAGATAGAACGATTGCGGTAGTGGAAGGACATAGCTATGATAGTGTCATTGCTAGAATAGATAGAACGATTGCGGTAGTGGAAGCAAGACATAGCTATGATAGTGTCATTGCTAGAATATATAGAACGATTGCGGTAGTGGAAGGACATAGCTATGATAGTGTCATTGCTAGAATAGATAGAACGATTGCGGTAGTGGCAGGACATAGCTATGATAGTGTCATTGCTAGAATAGATAGAACGATTGCGGTAGTGGAAGGACATAGCTATGATAGTGTCATTGCTAGAATAGATAGAACGATTGCGGTAGTGGAAGGACATAGCTATGATAGTGTCATTGCTAGAATAGATAGAACGATTGCGGTAGTGGAAGGACATAGCTATGATAGTGTCATTGCTAGAATAGATAGAACGATTGCGGTAGTGGAAGGACATAGCTATTGCGGTAGTGGAAGGACATAGCTATGATAGTGTCATTGCTAGAATAGATAGAACGATTGCGGTAGTGGAAAGACATAGCTATGATAGTGTCATTGCTAGAATAGATAGAACGATTGCGGTAGTGGAAGGACATAGCTATGATAGTGTCATTGCTAGAATAGATAGAACGATTGCTGTAGTGGAAGGACATAGCTATGATAGTGTCATTGCTAGAATAGATAGAACGATTGCGGTAGTAGCAGGACATAGCTATGATAGTGTCATTGCTAGAATAGATAGAACGATTGCGGTAGTGGAAGGACATAGCTATGATAGTGTCATTGCTAGAATAGATAGAACGATTGCGGTAGTGGAAGGACATAGCTATGATAGTGTCATTGCTAGAATAGATAGAACGATTGCGGTAGTGGAAGGACATAGCTATGATAGTGTCATTGCTAGAATAGATAGAACGATTGCGGTAGTGGAAGGACATAGCTATGATAGTGTCATTGCTAGAATAGATAGAACGATTGCGGTAGTGGAAGGACATAGCTATGATAGTGTCATTGCTAGAATAGATAGAACGATTGCGTAGTGGAAGGACATAGCTATGATAGTGTCATTGCTAGAATAGATAGAACGATTGCGGTAGTGGAAGGACATAGCTATGATAGTGTCATTGCTAGAATAGATAGAACGATTGCGGTAGTAGCAAGACATAGCTATGATAGTGTCATTGCTAGAATATATAGAACGATTGCGGTAGTGGAAGGACATAGCTATGATAGTGTCATTGCTAGAATAGATAGAACGATTGCGGTAGTGGAAGGACATAGCTATGATAGTGTCATTGCTAGAATAGATAGAACGATTGCGGTAGTGGAAGGACATAGCTATGATAGTGTCATTGCTAGAATAGATAGAACGATTGCGGTAGTGGAAGGACATAGCTATGATAGTGTCATTGCTAGAATAGATAGAACGATTGCGGTAGTGGAAGGACATAGCTATGATAGTGTCATTGCTAGAATAGATAGAACGATTGCGGTAGTGGACAGCTATGACATAGCTATGATAGTGTCATTGCTAGAATAGATAGAACGATTGCGGTAGTGGAAGGACATAGCTATGATAGTGTCATTGCTAGAATATATAGAACGATTGCGGTAGTGGAAGGACATAGCTATGATAGTGTCATTGCTAGAATAGATAGAACGATTGCGGTAGTGGAAGGACATAGCTATGATAGTGTCATTGCTAGAATAGATAGAACGATTGCGGTAGTAGCAAGACATAGCTATGATAGTGTCATTGCTAGAATATATAGAACGATTGCGGTAGTGGAAGGACATAGCTATGATAGTGTCATTGCTAGAATAGATAGAACGATTGCGGTAGTGGAAGGACATAGCTATGATAGTGTCATTGCTAGAATATATAGAACGATTGCGGTAGTGGAAGGACATAGCTATGATAGTGTCATTGCTAGAATAGATAGAACGATTGCGGTAGTAGGAAGACATAGCTATGATAGTGTCATTGCTAGAACAGATAGAACGATTGCGGTAGTAGCAAGACATAGCTGTGATAGTGTCATTGCTAGAATATATAGAACGATTGCGGTAGTGGAAGGACATAGCTATGATAGTGTCATTGCTAGAATAGATAGAACGATTGCGGTAGTGGAAGGACATAGCTATGATAGTGTCATTGCTAGAATATATAGAACGATTGCGGTAGTGGAAGGACATAGCTATGATAGTGTCATTGCTAGAATAGATAGAACGATTGCGGTAGTAGCAAGACATAGCTATGATAGTGTCATTGCTAGAATATATAGAACGATTGCGGTAGTGGAAGGACATAGCTATGATAGTGTCATTGCTAGAATAGATAGAACGATTGCGGTAGTGGAAGGACATAGCTATGATAGTGTCATTGCTAGAATAGATAGAACGATTGCGGTAGTGGAAGGACATAGCTATGATAGTGTCATTGCTAGAATAGATAGAACGATTGCGGTAGTGGAAGGACATAGCTATGATAGTGTCATTGCTAGAATAGATAGAACGATTGCGGTAGTGGAAGGACATAGCTATGATAGTGTCATTGCTAGAATAGATAGAAAATTACGGTAGTATCAGGACAATTAGTAAGCAAAACAACAATTTACCTAAGATGAGTAGACAAATATGTTGCGAATGAATTATCGATATAATTTATAAATAGTAAAATTATTCATTTGTAGTACCCACTGGAGTAGCTAGGGGGTGGGGGCATGCCCACCGTCACACATCTTTTCCCCACCATATGTTGACCCACACAACGGTTCATATACAGTGTAGCCCTCCCCCCCACAATGTGGGCTGATTATGCCAGTGGTAGTACCCAGAAAGTGCTACTTTCATTAACTACAAAAAAAAAAATTAACGGGTGGGGGAATCGGATAATATTTTTGTTTAAAAAGTTAGTTTGACAAGAAACTTTTTTTTTTATTATTCTGTTTTCGTTATCCTAATCTTAGTTACAATATCTCCAGTGAGATATCTGTGCATTGTTCCAAGAGATTTATTAACGAACTACGGGGGCGCTACCTCTTGGCCCAGATGGTGGTGATATATTGTGGTGGTGGCAAACGTCTTCTTTCACAGTCAGCGTGCTGCCTGAGTGGCGATATTTCAATGAAGATTTACACGACGTGGGCGACACTGCACTCGTTAATTACCATGTGACTGTCGCTGTTAATCGTAACACGTTTGTCTTGCGATCGGTTAGTGAATATTACCGCTACAAGGCAGTTGGAATCGGTAAAGCCAGTCAGGTTTTAAGTCTGACAAATATTTGGTCTGATTTTTAATTTAGAAACCCCCTAAAAACACACACACAACTCCCAAACAAACTCCCCCCCCCCCCCGCCCCACAGAAAAGCAAAATCAAACAAACAACAACAAATCCCCCCACAAAAAACAACAGGACCAAGCAAACAAGCAAAGACAACACACACCTCCCTACCCCCGAAACAACAGCAACAGCAACCCCCCCCCCCAAACACGCCCCACAACCCCAAACAAAAACAAAACAACACAAAAAACCCACGTAACCACCACCACCACATAACGACATAACACTGCATGAATATAATATTGCTAAACAGTGTCATCGAAAATAAGTGTTTAAAATGGCCTAGAATGCAGCAAAAAGCATCTATTAACCAAGAATGGGTGATGGATTTGCGACAGACCTGCGTTCAAGGGCCTCTATATCCGCGGATAACCTTTTTACACTTAGTACAATTAGAGTAAACGGAAATATGTATGTAACATCAACCCATTTAAATAGGGATGGTGAATTCACATAGATAATGGCAAACATATACCCTTATTTATCTCAACGCACGCTCAAAGAGCATTCATAATAATTATGTCTTATACCTAAACTGTATTTTAAAATGTTACATTGTGTGTGTCTTGTTTTATAAAGAATTTGACTGCTTGCTTTTGCATTTAACATATACGCCATAGCAATCGATTTCATCTGTGTTAATTTCATTGGACTGTTTGACCTTATCGGTTAGGTCATAACTATGGAGCGGCCAATTAGATGCTGTCTCCCACTCCTTAACTGAACATAAGCAGGAAATATCTTAACGGACTGAACGAAGTGTATACGCTGTCAGATTCCCATAACTTACAAGCTTGTGAAAAGCTGACGTCATAAACCTGTTGACCCGGAAATAACGTCATAAGGCAGTGGCGTGGAAGTTATTCTGTTTTAATCCGATCCAATTCACCGAGGATCCGGAGCACTGACAAAGTTGAAATGACAAGTTATTGAGAGAACAGCAATAAGTGTCAAACTCGGGCGCAAAATACAGATTACGGACCACGAAAAGAATAGTTTAGGTTGTTTCTTGAGTCATCTAGCAACACGTTCGATATCTGTAGTTAAATATATAGCAGCCTCGGTCAACCGGCAAACGCTGGCCTTTCGTAATAAATAAAGTGAAATCTTTTGAAATTTTATATGTAGTGAAATATTTGAATTATATGCAATTTATTTATCCTGTATCCACTGATGCGATAATCTGTCAAATAGGTTTTGAAGAATTTGTTAGGGCTGTATGAATTCATAGCATGCAGACCGTTTTAAATCTTGTTTATAGGATTTAAAATCGACATGTTCATTAGTGTAATTGAACCCTATTCCTGTTATCGAAAATACCTTTTATGAATTTCAACCGCCCGCATCAGACGTGACTACCAATACTCTACCGTATGATAAAACACAAGACGTGACTACCAATACTCTACCGTATGATAAAACACAAGACGTCACTACCAATACTCTACCGTATGATAAAACACAAGACGTCACTACCAATACTCTACCGTATGATAAAACACAAGACGTCACTACCAATACTCTACCGTATGATAAAACACAAGACGTCACTACCAATACTCTTCCGTATGATAAAACACAAGACGTCACTACCAATACTCTACCGTATGATAAAACACAAGACGTCACTACAAATACTCTACCGTATGATAAAACACAAGACGTCACTACCAATACTCTACCGTATGATAAAACACAAGACGTCACTACAAATACTCTTCCGTATTATAAAACACAAGACGTCACTACCAATACTCTACCGTATGATAAAACACAAGACGTCACTACCAATACTCTACCGTATTATAAAACACAAGACGTCACTACCAATACTCTACCGTATGATAAAACACAAGACGTCACTACCAATACTCTTCCGTATGATAAAACACAAGACATGCTTTGAAGGGACATTCCTGAGTTTGCTGCACTTTTTAAGATGTTATCGACTAACAGAGACTTTTTAACCATTGTAATTAAACATCAAATATATTTTTCTGCATAAAATATTAGTGGCTGTATATTATACGTGTTTCTGACCGTTCTAATATTTGTACTAGGTTAAATTTCATTTTATTTCCTAAAATATTTTTTTTCGTACGTTTGGGCTTCTTACAAATATGAAGACGACGAGAAACACATTGAATATACAGACACTGATACTCTAAACAAGAAAATATATTTAATATGCAAGTTTAATCGTAGAAATATTTTATTAGTCGGAAACATCTTACAATGCAGAAAACTCAGGAATGTCACTTTAAATGTTAAATATGCAGAATCCAAAGAAACAGCATTATAATCTCATTTAGATGAATTTCCCCCATACATTCTAACCCCAGTCCCACCCAGATATTCGAATACCCGAAAATACTATTGGAATATAATGAATAAAGAATTAGTCAGTGAATATTGGAATATTGGAGTATTCGGATCGAACTCTACATATTATCTATTTATTTATTTATTTATTTATTATTTTATTATTTTTAATGGTGGTGGTGGTGGTGTGTGTGTGTGGGGGGGGGGGGTGCAATGGGGATTGAGTCATACTACATCGAAGCATATATTTTTAAAAAGAAATATGGCTTGGACAGGTGGATCGACCCCCCTCCCCCCCACACACACCTTGCATACGCGTCTGTTTCTTGCATATATTACTCAGATAAAGTAAGTTTATTTTGACAATAAACACTGTCCCGTTTATCCCCAATTACAGCCCTGATAGTATTAAATGTTCTATTAAAATTTAGATGCACTTCACCTTGTACCCAAGTGGAAATCATGTATTCCCAATGCTCGTTATAAATGGTAGTAAATGCTGATTTACTCAGTGCACTGCGGTCGACGTCAAACCCAATATTCACTATTCATCAACAAGTGACAGGTTTCTGTCTGGTACACGATCTCAACATGTCAGGAAAACGTGGAGGAATCGAGACACTGGAGCCGGGGAAATGTGTAGAGGAATCGAGACACGGTTTGACATTTAGGTGTCATTAAACGAAATGAAATCGTATGGACGGTAATGTTAACATTTCTTAATGAAAGTAACAGAAGCAACGTTAGTTTTCTTTAACGACACCGCTAGAGCATATTGATTTGTTAATCATGGGCTATTAGATGTGAAACATTTGGTAATTTTGACATATAGTCATGGAGAGGAAACCCGGTACATTTTTTTGTTAGTAGCAAGGGATGTTTTTATATGCACCGTCCGACAGACATGATAGCACATACCACACCTTTGATATACGGAAGCAAGTAATCCAGTATATACACAGTGTAGAACCTCCCATTTCAATATTCCTCGAAGAGATTCTGAGGTCACATGACATATTAACAACTTACATGAAGTTTACACTGGCAAATCTTTGATCCGCAGAAAATGTCAGTTGCAATCGTTATTAGCACCTCATGTGTAAACAAGAACCAAATATCACTGGTGTAATAACTGTTCATGTAATAAAAGCTGAGGAATTGATAGGGTATAGAGTCTGAACCTTAACTGGATAAAGGCACAAGCGTTTATGCCATTGTATTTTCTTACACACACGTTGGTGAGAACATCATTCGTTATTTTTGATAACTCATACTTGTTTACACATGTACGTAAGTTATCAATTTCAAGACATACGACTGGCTGCTCCTAGGTGATGACCAGGTCACCGATACCATACATCCAATGAAAAAAACCCCAGTACGATCGAAATCGAGTACACTGTGACGTATAGTTAACCTGACAATCATTTGTCTGTGACACATACGTGTAAGGGCTGTAAATAACTTTTAGTCGAAAAAGACCAACCACCGCTCCACGACTGGTACACCAAAGGCCGTGGTATGTTTTATCGGTAGGAGTAACTTATGTGGCGGCAGTGGGTTTTCTCTGAGTCTTTCTCTCAATCAAATATGAAAATAATCATGTTTGACACCAAATAGCGGTAGTTTAAAATATCCTTGGACGAGTTTGCTTTATTTAACGACACCGCTAGAGCACATTGATTTATTATTCATCGACTATTGGTACTTTTGACACATAGTCTTAGAGAGGAACCCCGCTACATTTTTCCATTAGTAGCAAGGATACTGGTATATGCACCATCCCACGGACATGATAGCACATACCTCGGCCTTTGATACACCAGTCGTGGTGCACTGTCTGGAACGAAAAATAGCCCAATGGTCCCATGAACAGGCATTTATCACAGACCGACCGCGCATCAAGTGAGCGTTTTACCACTGGACTACGCCCCCCCCCCTCCCCCCGATGGATTAGAGTATAATTAAAAAAGATCACCTAAAAGGTCTGCCAAGATGGTTCGATCCTTTGACCAAATCACCTTAAGCAAGTGTTCTACTAACCCGGCAAAAAAAAGAAAAAAAAAGAAAACAAGAAGTCATTATTTAATATGATTATGATCTATAGTTTAGACTGAACGGAACGTTATAAAGCATTTCTCGGTGCGATGTACAGAGAATATGAAAATAAATTGTCACCAGCATACAAGGGTGTAGAGATGTTATCGTATGACCCATCCTTCTTTAGGATCTCCAAAGGAGTCCCTATTAAACATTCTGATACCAGCTGCACGCGTTTCCCAATATATAGTGAATAACAGCAGGGACAAAAAAATGTTACTAAGGGGTAACATTTAATGATGAGAGTTGTAGGCGAAATATTCAACGATATTATTACGTCTATTGGGCAAAGACTACACAGACCATAACGTCCTTGAATTAGACGTGAAACGCCAACCTACGTGCATATTACAACACAATGGTTTGTGAAGTATATATTCCATTTAGCTCTATCCTATGCACGTCTGGGTTTTCTAAGCTAGTCTTGGGAGTGGCGGTCCTCCTACAGGCGGTGCAAGGAGTGATGAAACATCCCGTTACGAATATCCTGGATGAGTGGCGGTCCTCCTAAGGACGAGCATCTGGTAGTGGATCATGGACTTTGTCTGACGTCTTTTTGACTCTGCCTTCTGCAGTGATACGATTTTGATAATGGAATACGGTTTTGTCGTTCAGATGTATAGCGTTTTAACCACTTGCGTAGCCGAGGGTGGTGGTGTCATGTCCCTCCCCCCATCACATCTCTTTTTACCACATAGAACGACTTATAAACAGTGTGGTTGCCCCCTCCCCCAATTATGGTGTCTCCTCTATCAAATCCTGACTACGCCAAAAGTTTTGAGTCATGCCCACATGTGATACATGCACGATTTATGAGATATATATACGACTGAGTTTACTCTGATGCCGACAATTCTGTCAGAACGTTCCTCTCGGTCAAAATACTGTGAATCATAATTTGCCTGAAGATGTAATACAAGTATTCAAGAATGTCTTATGAACGATGACATTTTCGAAAAAAGCAGTTTTAATTAAGAATTGATCGCAATTATTTTTTGGTTTATGCAAGTATGAACCGAAAAAACGATGTGCACACTTTTGTATGACCCTCTATACATGAACCAAAAAATAATTGCGGTCAAATCTTATAATTAAATTTATATGCATACTTTAACAATACATAACTGAATTTATTTTGTTTAGCTTTAAATACGCCTGTAGTATTGTTTGTGTAAACTTCATTGATACTTATGTCGCGTAAGAATGCGAACGTTCAGTCACTATTATTTGAATCAGGTGATTTTTTGTGTGTGTAAATGACGTCATTTCCTCTATCTGCTGTGCATTTTTACGGATCTTTTAGTTATATTGGAAGGAACTGTCCTATTCGTGTTTAGTTTATATTTTATGAAAGTGAACGAAGGGAACGTGTCTAACATTTATGCTGTTGGTGGAACCGTTTAATTTTGGTCAACAACTGTAGAACATCGCTTACAAGTAAGTTACAGAAGTGAAGTTTCCTACATGCAATCTTTGGCCACCGACCAAGTCTCATGTCATGATTAGCGAAGAGGGTTGGGGTTTTGGTTTTTTTGTTGTTATTTTTTTAAATCAGTCCGTATATATCTACATGTCTACTCTGCTATAGCATTTTCCATTAATTTATCGTATAATGTTTTTGTAGTTTTCACGTGTGTTTTCTTCAAAATATCGAAATATTATTGCCATAATAATCCGGCTTGTTGCACAAAAGTAGTGCGAGTCGGGGGGGGGGGGGGGGGGGGAAATAGGCGTGGCTTAATTTTTTTCGGTTCATCGAGATATGAACGAAAAAAAGTAAGCACTTCTGGACCAATCAGATTGCCGTAAAGTGTATAGACGCAGAGAAAATTTAATTATTTATGAATGAATGCACAAAACAGCCTTGACCTACCTTATTTTGTCTCATTTCATTGTAAATATTGTAAAATTCAAGATACACCCACAACACCATTTCATTACTGAAAATAGGGCCTCCACAAGCCCAAAATATTGGACTCAAGTACTTACGTGTCAAACTCGACCCGGACCCGAATACCCGATACTTAAACTGTAGTCCGTCACATCGTCCTAGAAAAATGTTTTGGGTTTTTTTTGGTAAATAATTTCAGTTTGGTTTTTTGTAAGAAGAAAAGTAAGTGTTTTGGAAATAGAAAAACTAATTAAAAAACCCAAAACATTTGTGTGCAGTTTAGAAAACAATCGGCTCAGAAATAAATAATTGGTATTATCAATTCGTTAGTATAAAAAAGGCGTTCCTGTGGAATGACTATAGACGATAATGAGACTGAAGAATAAAGTTAAATAGCACTAAGGATCTTAATTCCAAAGCTGAACATGGATGACAAATTATTCCAGCATTCCACACATTCGACATTTGTTTTCCCTCCATGTCTCATAGCCGTGTAATGCAACCGGCGGCAAGCATATGACAAACACTTTATTTGTTTGCATTTACCATAGTTTGACACCAAATAGCCGATGTATGTTTCGTGCTGGGGTGTCGTTAAACATTCATTCATTCGTATATGACAAAATGACGTAAACAAATATAATTAAATGAGAGTGCACGGGTGATATGACAGGGATATCATAAGAGCGGACTTTGTGTTGTTGAGAATGTGATCAATCAGAGTAAGACGTGACGAAGATCCAAATAAACATCCATATACTACATCTCTCTCTCTCTCTCTCTCTCTCTCTCTCTCTCTCTCTCTCTCTCTCTCTGTCTCTCTCAGGGTGTGTGTGTCATTATGGGGAGGTCTCTCTCTCTCCCATCTTCTCTCTCTCTCTCTCTCTCTCTCTCTCTCTCTCTCTCTCTCTCTCTCTCTCTCTCTCTCTCTCTCTCTCTGTGTCTCTCTCTCTATCTCTGTCTCTCTCTCTATCTCTGTCTGTCTGTCTCTCTCTCTCTCTCTCTCTCTCTCTCTCTCTCTCTCTCTCTCTCTCTCTCTCTCCCCTCTCTGTCTCTCTCTCTCTCTCTCTCTCTCTCTCTCTCTGTCTCTCCCTCCCTCCCTCTCTCTCTTTCTCTCTCTCTCTCTCTCTCTCTCTCTCTCTCTCTCTCTCTCTCTCTCTCTCTCTCTCTCTCTCTCTCTCTCTATGTTATAAAACAACAGTAAAAAAACTACCAAAAACATTTTCTGTACGAGAGGAAAGGAAAGAATGTTTGTTTTTATAACACATCAGGATATTTGAAACAGCGGATATTTGGATCTTTATGGAAAGGACATTCCTGAGTTTGCTACATTGTAAGATGTTTCCGACTAATAAGATATTTCTACGATTAAACTTGCATGTTAAATACATTTTCTTGTTTAGAATATCAGTGTCTGTATATTTAATGTGTTTGTGGTCGTCTTAATATTTGTAAGAAGCCCAAACTAGATTTTGTCTTCAAATAATTTCGTACGTACAAAAAAATAAAATGAAATTTAACCTAGTACAAATATTACAACGATCAAAAACACGTTTAATATACAGCCACTAATATATTATGCAGAAAAAATATATTTGATATGTAATTACAATCGTTAAAAAGTCTCTGTTAGTTGATAACATCTTAAAAATTGCAGCAAACTCAGGAATGTCCCTTTAAATATGAGTTGAACCATGGATGGTTTGATGCGTGTGATGCGTTTTTAAGAGGGATCCAACTTTAAATTGTGACACCTAGCATCATCATATACATGTTTGTACATTTACTGTTAAAGTTTGAAATTTGAGCTCATTGATTTATTCCCCATTGGCTACTGGATGTCAAACGTGGTAATTCTGATATATAGACTTAGAGAGGAAACCCGCTACACTTTTCCATTAGCAACAGTGTGATCGTTTGTATGCACTTTCCCACAGACAGGACAACACATACCACGGTCGTAGATATACCAGTCATAGATCACTGGTTGGGACGGGGAAAAACAACTTGGAGTATGGGTCCAATACGTGGCTTCGATCCTGCGACCAAAGCACGTCAGGCGAGTGCCCTGCTGACTGACTGGACTAGATTCCCCCCCCCCCCCCGTACATTTACTGGAAGATATAGTATACATTTAGTGTACCATTTCAACGGAAGAATATTATAAGTCTTTTTAAGTGAATATTATTGTTGTTGAAATCGGTTTCATCTAATTTGCAAAGTAGACCACATGCACAATTTATTATTCTCATAACTTCCATTTGTCCAATATACATGTACAAATATTGTGAATAATTTTGTGAAATACAAGACAATTCTACTTAAAGTGGTCTCATGTGGCGTTAGTTTTCAAAAGATATCTCCTTGAATTGTTACTAAAGAATAATTTACGAAGACGACCATGATAAGTTTGTACATTAAGAACTTCTTCACCCCAGTTGATTCCGCGCATTGAAGTGACGAGTGCGTTATTTACAGCACTGGTTCTAAACGTTAAATTATCTGTGAATGCTTCAAATAAAACATTTGAGCCCTATACCTTCACCAGTGCAAGAAAATAACTGTCAAAATATAACGTAATTAAATAATGTCTTTTATCTACTGGCGTCGCAGTCAGAAATTAATGCCATTAAGAAAACCATGTGGCAAAACGTTGTAGAAAAACAGATAATAAATAGAGGATGTTTCATGTTTTTTGTCAAATATGATTTATATCTCATCGAGTGAAGTTTGCAATCGTATCTTACGAGTCGCGCTTGCGCGACGAGTGTAATATGATTGCAAACTGCACGAGATGAGATATAAATCATATTTGACAAAAAACTTGAAATTTTCTATTTATTATATAACTTTTGGCAATTTACCTTTATTTTTAAAATGCCAGCAGCCAAAATAGTTCCAGTGAAGATAACACTTTCTACAGTGACGATAACACATTTTAGAGCGAAATAGTGAACTTTTCACTCTAAAATGTCATATCGTCACTGAGTGACTGATAACACTTTTATTTCACTGATATTTTAAGATATTTCACTAAATGTTATATAATAACGTCTTTTTTTTTTACTGGCGTAGCAGTCAGAAATTAATGTCATTAAGAAAACCATGTGGCAAAACGTTGTAGGGAAACTGTTAATAATTTCAATAATTTAGCAGATGTGACGGGTATAGAGAGTGACATGTTATTTAAATCGTCCGATGTAGGTGTGAATCAGTGTGTACTCTTCTTAGAATGAACAAAATAGGTTAATTTTTGTGACAACCAGTGATGCACAACTGACATGACAATGATCGTGGTATGTGCTGCCCTGTGTTTTGTGACATACGTATTAAATTCAGCGGCTAAGCGGAATATATAGGACGTGTAGTTGAAGCTGTTTTTGTTTTCTCTCTCTAACATTAACACCGGTACAAGACTGCTGTCATAATCGTCATTATCATTGTAGTTATCATCCATCATTATCATCACCAACACCACTACCATCATCAATCATCAAAATTGTTATTCTTATTATTACATGCATTATCATTATAGTTATCATCCATCATTATTATCACCAACACCACTACCATCATCAATCATCAAAATTGTTATTCTTATTATTACATGCATTATCATTGTAGTTATCATCCATCATTATTATCACCAACACCACTACCATCATCAATCATCAAAATTGTTATTCTTATTATTACATGCATTATCATTGTAGTTATCATCCATCATTATTATCACCAACACCACTACCATCATCAATCATCAAAATTGTTATTCTTATTATTACATGCATTATTATCACCAACACCACTACCATCATCAATCATCAAAATTGTTATTGTTATTATTACATGCATTATCATTGTAGTTATCATCCATCATTATTATCACCAACACCACTACCATCATCAATCATCAAAATTGTTATTCTTATTATTACATGCATTATCATTGTAGTTATCATCCATCATTATTATCACCAACACCACTACCATCATCAATCATCAAAATTGTTATTCTTATTATTACATGCATTATCATTGTTGTTATCATCCATCATTATTATCACCAACACCTCTACCATCATCAATCATCAAAATTGTTATTCTTATTATTACATGCATTATCCTTATAGTTATCATCCATCATTATTATCACCAACACCTCTACCATCATCAATCATCAAAATTGTTATTCTTATTATTACATGCATTATCCTTGTAGTTATCATCCATCATTATTATCACCAACACCTCTACCATCATCAATCATCAAAATTGTTATTGTTATTATTACATGCATTATCATTGTAGTTATCATCCATCATTATTATCACCAACACCTCTACCATCATCAATCATCAAAATTGTTATTGTTATTATTACATGCATTATCATTGTAGTTATCATCCATCATTATTATCACCAACACCTCTACCATCATCAATCATCAAAATTGTTATTGTTATTATTACATGCATTATCATTGTAGTTATCATCCATCATTATTATCACCAACACCTCTACCATCATCAATCATCAAAATTGTTATTCTTATTATTACATGCATTATCATTGTAGTTATCATCCATCATTATTATCACCAACACCTCTACCATCATCAATCATCAAAATTGTTATTGTTATTATTACATGCATTATCATTATAGTTATCATCCATGATTATTATCACCAACACCACTACCATCATCAATCATCAAAATTGTTATTGTTATTATTACATGCATTATCATTATAGTTATCATCCATCATTATTATCACCAACACCACTACCATCATCAATCATCAAAATTGTTATTGTTATTATTACATGCATTATCATTGTAGTTATCATCCATCATTATTATCACCAACACCACTACCATCATCAATCATCAAAATTGTTATTGTTATTATTACATGCATTATCCTTATAGTTATCATCCATCATTATTATCACCAACACCACTACCATCATCAATCATCAGAATTGTTATTGTTATTATTACATGCATTATCATTATAGTTATCATCCATCATTATTATCACCAACACCACTACCATCATCAATCATCAAAATTGTTATTGTTATTATTACATGCATTATCATTATAGTTATCATCCATCATTATTATCACCAACACCACTACCATCATCAATCATCAAAATTGTTATTGTTATTATTACATGCATTATCATTATAGTTATCATCCATCATTATTATCACCAACACCACTA
>NC_054707.1:7229970-7282470 GCF_016097555.1 Gigantopelta aegis
CGGAAGCCTCCATAGGACTGAAAACTCACGATAATCTCTTGATAATATTTATTACCCACCTTTTCATAGGGCTAAAAACTCAGGATAGTGCCATGATAACATTTATTATCCTAATTTTAACAAGCTTAAAAATATACGAGTTTAAATATCACCAAGTTATCATGACGATATTCAGGGCCGTAGCTAGCGTGGGGGAAGGGGGCAGTCCCCCGGAAAAAAAATCCGGAAATCATTATAGAAACTTAGAACTGTTTTTCTTCTTAACCGTTTAAGGAATTTTAGACTATTAACTACTCTGTTGCCACCCCCCTCCCCCCAACAAAAAATCCTAGCTACGGCCCTGATATTAGGCTATGTATACGAGTTTCAAAACAATATTAAGACTATATAGATTTAGTTTTTATGCCATTAAGTTGTCATGGTTATATTATAGATGGGTTTTAATATAATTACGTTGCCATGGTGATGTTATAGACATAACCTGACAAGATAAATAGAGATCTGTAGAAGGACTGAGAGAAAAGGAAAACGAGTTAAACACTTTCCGTGCAAGACTCATAAAATGACTATTGTTAAGACGTTTCCGTCCACCACGTTCGGGAAAGTGCTGCCATTGATTTTCCAGGTCGTGTTAATTGTATAAACAATAAATGTAAGCACCCCCGTTTCACGGTAATTCCTCATCAGGAAGTGTATTCGTTGACTGTAAATCCGGCCTTCGCTTTGCGGCGGACCATCAAAGCTGAGCAAATGCGATGCTTTGTATTGTATTGTATTTTTTTTTTTTTTGTGGGATCGGGACAATGTCTGGTGATTCGTTCAGGAGGACGAATGCTCGAGAATGTTCGGAATCGATTCATTTATACATATTGGAACTATCGCGACCAGTTTCGTTGGTTTTTGTCGCGTTCTATCCTATCATATTCTTTTAGCGTTAAACACAAAAACAAGATTTGCGAACGACGGCGAACGTTCTACCTCCTGAACACACCCCAGGTAACTACATACAGCGCTAACCATCTACTACATTTTCCACAGAAAAAGATGACAGTCAGTGCATAGGTATCATTTGTGCCCATGAACGCAACTACAGGTATACTATATACCTCGTATCAGCAAAAGCATAAAGCATTTTTATGAGTAATTCCATTTGGTTTGGTATAAAAAGAAAACGTGTTTTTATGTGCAGTTTGTAAAAGCACTGGTCAAGACGGTAATATTCACCCAGAGTTACTGTAAACATTGTAGTCTACTCATTGTGGTTGTAATTATATCTTTGTTAAACACCCGTATAAACGTAGAAGTCACGCATACCTATTGTACATGGACCTAGAAGTGACATATACGAATTTTATAGAGATATAGAAGTCACGTATACGTATTCGTATTGTGCATGTACGTGGTAGTCATGTACACGATTTAGACATAGACGTGTAAAGTCGTGTGTACGCATTGTAAATGACGTATGTGTGTTGTGCATAGAAGATGATGTCACGTATACGCATTGTACATCATGTAGAAGACATACATTGTACATGGGGGCAAGTGACATATATGTATTATGCATAGACGTAGGTCACGCATACATAATATATATGGCGATAGAAGTCACGTATACGTACTGTAAATGGACGTAGAAGTCACGTATACGTATGACACTTAGACATAGAAGTCACGTATACGTATTATATAAGGACATAGCAGTCACGTATAGGTATGACACACGGTCGTAGAAGTCACGTATACGTATTGTATATAAATGGACGTATAAGTCAGGTATAGGTATGACACATAGACATAGAAGTCACGTACACGTATTGTAAATGGACGTATAAGTCTGGTATAGGTATGACACTTAGACGTAGAAGTCACGTACACGTATTGTAAATGGACGTATAAGTCAGGCATAGGTATGACACTTAGACGTAGAAATCACGTATACGTATTGTAAATGGACGTATAAGTCAGTCATAGGTATGACACTTACACGTAGAAGTCACGTATACGTATTGTAAATGGACGTATAAGTCAAATATAGGTATGACACACGGTCGTAGAAGTCACGTATACGTATTGTAAATGGACGTATTAGTCAGGTATAGGTATAACACATAAACATAAAAGTCACGTATACGTATTATATATGGACGCAGCAGTCACGTATAGGTATGACACACGGTCGTAGAAGTCACGTATACGTATTGTAAATGGACGTATAAGTCAGGTATAGGTATAACACATAGACGTAGAAGTCACGTATACATATTGTGTATGTTGTTATGCATATGCATACAGATGTACAGTGGTATACGTGAGGTTTATGTTAATGTAAGTATTGGCCAACTCAAAATACAGCGTAATATTTGTGTTAATGCTATGAAAAAAAGTTACTCATTTACTCGCTTCGTTGATTTATATCTACAAGAAAAATATGTATCCTGATAAAGGTTAACGGACTGTGTCTGCGTGACATAAAAACAACAACAATGTTATAATTGCATCGTGTGTTAGTTTATTAAAGTGAGATCGCATAAATAGTTATATGTTTGATTCTGGTCATAACGTATCTTGTGCTCAGTAGGTCTACCTCGAGCAGCCACCACAATAACCACAACGTCATCAGTGTTCACACACATGTCTTCAGATTTCATCACGTCACACGTTTCGTCAAGTCAACACAATGAGACAGTGTTTAACTTTTAACATTTTACCACACCATGACACATTTGAGTAACTTTTCACTAATTTTCAGTAACCATACAGTATCCATTTGGCTTTACGCTATCACATTGTTACACTGATAGATTTGATGTCAGCGTACAATAATACCAGTTACGTCACCACACTGTATCCGTCTGGCTTTACGTCATCACATTGTGACACTGATAATTTTGACGTCACCGTACAATAATATCAGTTACTTCACCACACTGCGAGAGTATTAACACTTTATTTACTTCTTATCTATTCACATTCCTTGACACTATGAGAAGTGCTCATAGTATTTGACGTCATCGTACTGTGACAACGGTAATTCTTACGTCATCACACACTGATGATGGTAATGTTTACGTCATCATACAATGACAATGGTAATTTTTACGTCATCACACTGTGACAGTGTTTTAAACTCCTTTGCATACTATAACATTGTAACGGTGTCCACCATTTATCTTGAAATCATTAATCACGATGGTCCATAATGAAACCGATGAATAAAATTATAAATGATACATGAGCAAACGTACTGCGCATCTCTATATTGCAACACCTAGCAGTAATACTTACACGTCGATCACACTGGATACTAGAACCAGTAAACAGCAACGGACGAGTGCCACACACTCCACGTAATGTATATAAAGCTATGTCCACTAAGTTATAGCTGAACTGAACAAAAATACAAGTTGGTTTTGATAATGTTTTAAAAAAACCGCAAGTGGTTTGGTTAATACCAATGTATCTATCTGCACCTCGAGTGCACACACGCCAGACCATCTTTGTACAGCCATTTTCTTTTTTGACTGTTTGCCCTCCGAATCGGGTCATCACAGAGACATTATTTACATATAAACACAAATCCATTTACACTTGTGTATATCTCGGGCTATTTCTCTCTCTATCTCTCTCAGTCCCTCTCTCTCGAAGAGGTCACACCACCGTCAACTATCGATTTATTTTCCTTGAATATTTGCCAAAGAGAATCTTGCGGAAAGCATTTCTGAATTCTGGGCTAAATTTTGTATAGATAATCGGGTTCATTAAACTGTTGAAGTATCCGAGCCACAAGAAGAAGCTGGACAGCTCCATGGGAATATGGATTTTGTCTTTCACGAAGGGCATCACGAGCGCCTCGATGAAGAACGGCAGCCAGCAGATGAGAAAACAGCCCGTGATGATGGCCAATGTCCGCGCCGCCTTGCGCTCGCGCTTCAGTTCCAGCTTCTCCCTACGACACATGGCCGACATGGCCACCTTGGAAGCAGCGTCTGTGGCGTCCTTTTTCAACATGGCGGCGTTGGCCTCGTCACACGAGTTCCCGTTAGTGGCACAATGCATGTCGCTGTTGTCGACGTCTTTACTCAGGCCGCTGCTGTCCTTCTCGGGCGAGCACCCGTTACACGAGACGACGCTGTACTCGCCTTTAGGCGACGACGTCTTGTCGGCCGCGGCGGCGAGTTTTTTCGTCTTTTTCTTGTCCTCTTTCTTAACGAACTTCTCCTTCCGTATTCTGGCTCTGGCCACCTGGTATATCCGCAGGTAGATGATGATCATGATGGTCATGGGCAGGTAGAAGGCACCGACTGTCGAGTACACCGTGTAGAACTTGTCCTGGCTGATGACGCACTCGCCCGTGATCTCCGGGTTGTTCTCGGGCTTCCAGCCGAACAGCGGCGGGATCGAGATGACCAGGGCCGCGGCCCACACGAGGAGAATCATGATCCCGATCCGGGTCGGGCTGCGGCGGCGGATGTAGGCGATGCTGGTGACGGCCCAGTAGCGGTCGATGGCGATGGCGACGAGATGGAGGATGGACGCCGTGCAGTAGAGGACGTCGAACGAGTTGTGCATGTCGCACACGGAGTTGGGGAGGAACCAGTTCTTGCTGATGTCCTTCAGCACGCTGATGGGCATGACGAGGGTGGCCACCATGAGGTCGGCGACGGCCAGCGACAGGATCAGGTAGTTGGCCACGTTGTGCAGGCTGCGCTCCAGGATGACGGCGGCGATGACGAACACATTGCCGATGATGGTGGCGAGGATCATGAGGCCCAGGACGATGCTGGTCGCGATCATGTGCTCCGTGCTGTAAATAGTAATTGTCAGCGCGCGAATCGTCGTCGTCGTCGTCGGCGTGTCGTTGCTCACCACCTGGTACGACAACGTCGTCTCGCTCAACTCCATAGTCTCGTCTCGGGGATAGGAAAAAAACACAAAAAAAAACAACAGCTACAACAGGTAAATCAACTTCCACGGAGAGTATTCGAACCACGGACTCTCTCCGTATGGCATCCCAAACGCTCTACCCAAAGAGATAATTTGGGAATTTCCCGTTACACAACAACAACAACAGGAATGTTATTCTGGAATGTTCATCCACGAAAGCGGTACAACGTGAATGGATTAGTCTTCGAGTGGTTAATCAGTCTTTTCCGGGGCCATCGCGGCACAGAGTTATCTTCTCTTCCTTTTTTATTTTTTGTTACTCCAATATGGTGTCCACACCACCGCGGTGATGCCTGCGCCAGCGAAATTCCATTCCTTTGTGTAGAAATATGTCCATTTGTCGTCCTGGTCGGCGGTGTGTTAAAGAAGACGTCTGCTAATCGATGTTGTCTCAGCACTCAGTCTGAAAAATATAATAAACACATTGAGTTAGCACCGAGTTTAATGGCGAGCACCATACAGAGGGTACGCTTGTTATGCGAAGGATAATATCGCCAACCTAAGTAGATTCTGCCCAATCTGGAAATGCATCAGCAAGACCCAGGTTCGATTTTTTATTTTCTGTAGAATTAATTTACTTTTCTGTATTCAATTTGTAGTTGGCGATGTAATCAAAGGATTTATTGTGAGGGAAGAGTTAGAAAGTTTATGTCCACTCATTACAATCAATCATTGGAGAAATATTTCCTCTATTGCCTTGTTCATCTCGGTAAAACTCCAATATCATTCTCAAAGAGATATATATATATATACCGGCCTCGGTGGAACAGTGGTTAAGCCATCGGATTTGAGGATGGTAGGTACTGGGTTCGAATTCCGGTACTGGCTCCCACCCTGTGCGAGTTTAACGACTCAGTGGGTAGGTGTAAGACCACTACACCGACTTCTCTCACTAACCACTAACCCACTGTCCTGGACAGACAGCCCAGCTAGCTGGAGTGTATCCAGGACAGCGTGCTTGAACCTCAATTGTATATAACCACTGGAAATGAGTATAAATAAAGGGAAATAAGACGTGGAAATAAAATAAAGAACTTCACAGTCTTTAGTCGGAGGTAGGGCCCCCACAAGTCCAAAATATTGGACTCAAGACTCGAAGGTTTAAACTCGACCCGGACCCGTGTACCCGACACTTACACTTGATGATGGTGAGATTAAGAAATAAAGTAAAATAGCACTATGCATCTTAATTTCAGCGCTGAACATGGATGCCAAATCATGCCATTGTATTGCCTTTAGAAATGTTGTGACGGACGGACGGACGGACAGCCAGTTTAAAAAGAGAAACGAGCGCATGGTCATGTAATTATCGTGTAACTTATATCGCTGTTTTCTACTGCTGAAATTATTGTCCTACATTCTCCATTGCATTATAGCTGATTATCTACTGCTGAAATTATTGTCCTACATTCTCCATTGTATTATAGTTGATCATTGTATTCCACCTTGTACGGGTACTCGAGTCCTGTGAACGGACCCAAGTCTTGCTAGACTCGACCCGTGCCTGAGTACTCGAGTACTCGTGGAGGACACTAGTCGGAGGTTGTTGAAAGTAAATCTGACCCCAAAAAACTATGCACGCATTTCAAATCGTATCTCTGTACAGTATAATTAAAGGGTCGTTTTAACAAGGTCAGTTTGATCTTATATTGTATTTATGACGATACACAGTTAAATACCAAATTCACTGCCGCATTTCACATTTATTACCAATGGCAAGACTGGTAGCTTTAACTGTGTAATAATTTTTTATTTCAGCTTATTTTCGTGTTTACATCCAATTAAGGTTCAAGCACGCTGTCCTTGGCACACCTCAGCTATCTGGGGGATGTCTGTCCAGGACAGTTGATTAGTTGTTAGTGGTTAGTGAGAAAGAAGAGGGTGTAGTGGTCTTACACCTACTCAATGAGTCGTTAAAACTCTCTCTGGGGTACCAGGCTGCGAACCCAGTACCTACCAGTCTTATGTTCGATGGCTTAACCACGGCACCACCGAAACCGGTACTGTGTAATCAAAACTCTTATACACTTTGAACTTTGAGACTTAGACTTAGATACGGTTTTAACATGCTCATATACCTCTATGGTTTCGAACACGCCTACCCCGAGTCCGGCCTCCGATAACAACTTTGACCCGCTCAGATACTATCTGGTTTACTGCTACCTAGAGTACAGAACGATAATTGACATAAGAATCACATTAGTAAATCGGCAACAAAATACGACTTTTCTGTGTTAATTATGAACACGTGTTAATACAACTTCCGTATGTTTAACCTTCACGCTTAATTACGGAATCCGGACTTTCATCAGCCATTCAGGCTTGCATTCATTTACACTAACTCGTTTATCCCTTTCATCCTATAATTACACCAACGCTTGCCTTCGCGTCCAATTGCTGACACAATATTCATGTTACTAATGGCAAATTAAAAACAGACCGGCGTCGCTATTTTGGAGTCATCAAATTTCGTGACTATTTATATAAATAAAGTTTGTTTTGTTTAACGACACCACTAGAGCATATTTATTTATTAATCATCGACTATTAATGTCAAATATTTGGTAATTTTGACATATAGTCTAGCAAAAAAACCCGCTAAATTTTTCCATTAGCACCATCCCACAGAGAGGATTGACTCTGTATCTGACCGACTTTGTATTTTAATGATTTTTATCGCTATAAATTACAATGATATCTATTCGCCTTGGTAATATGCAAATTGCTGAGGTGGTTTTAACGCCATCATGTGTTAAGTTTACTCAAGGTTGGAAATTCCACGATCAATTCCGGACGCGCTGTTGGCACCGCCGTGCTTACAGGCAAAATAATCGAAATCGCCGATGCAGAAACTGCTAATGGTAGCGAGGTGAATGATGAGTATAAAACACAGGCTGTCATTTTATTATGACAAATGTCAGGCCTTCTTGAGCGAACACCCCCCTGGGAACGCGCTTATTACGAATTGGCCGAACTGAATAAGTCTAAAATGATAGATCAGGGGGTCAGTATCACGGCAGATTGTTTTTCTTAAAGCCAGCAGCGAATCCAACTGCACGCGATAATAAGTCATTCCCGTATCCGATCGCGCTTTACTCTGTGACTTTGTAACCCAGTGGTAAAGCGCTTACCTAATACGCGGTCTGTCTAGGATCGATCTCCGTTGGTCGACCCGTTACGCTATTTCTCGTTCCAGCCAGTGCACCACTGGGATGGTGCATATAATGTGGGTGTGAGTAATGTTTGTCATGCTTCCATCAGAGAACTGTTCAAGCACGCCTGTCGTAGGCACAACACATGACTTCGCCGTAGACAGACGGTGCATATAAAAGATCCGTCACTACTAATGGAAACATATAGCCGGTTTCCTCTGTATGACTGTGTTAAAATTACCATATGTTTGACATCCAACAGTCGATGACTAATAAATCAATGTGCTCTAGTGGTTTCGTTAAACATAACAAACTTTACTTTACTTTTGTGGCACAGTGACTGCTATGCTAGGATCAGAGCACGAATGTTTTCAGGGATGAAGTGTAATGCAAATAAAAGGGAACTTAAAAAAAGAAAAAGAAAAAGAAGAAGAAAAAAGATAATAAATTGATTGCACATATGTTCGTTGTATACAGAATATATATACACACACACACATTTCGTCTTGTCTGCCAACACGGTACACATAGTTTGACATTTGTAACTGAAATATAAAACTAAGTCCATTGTTTCACCGACTTTGCACTAAAAAGAAAGACGCTACAATGTCACGAAGAACAGACTACAGAGTAAGGAAGCCTTCAGAAGGTAGTAACGAGATCTACAGAGTTGAATCATATTTGAGTTATAGTCAGTTCAGCACATCTGACACAGACACCATGACACGAGACTGTTATTTGACATTCAAATACTGTAATGCTGTTCAGATGATGTGACAAATGGCGAACATCGAGACATTCGACAGATAATGTGGCACCTGACAAATGCTTTCCATTCTCCACACGAACGAACGTGGTACTTTGAGTGAATTTCATAATCCCATGATTGTCGAATTACACCACCACACTTTATCTTGCACGTCGATTCAGTTTTAAAGGGACAACCCTCAGTCGGCCGTAGTTGTTATAATGTTGCCGACCAAGAAACATTTGTTAACAGTTTTAAAGGGACAACTCTCAGTCGGCCGTAGTTGTTATAATGTTGCCGACCAAGAAACATTTGTTAACAACCTGTAAGAAAATTGGATATAACAGAGTGAAACAAGAGTCTGTGGCGTTGAAATATCCTTAAAATAGACTAAAATGCGACTCCATAGCCATTACTTCTCAGACGCATGTGCGTTTTTAAAAATATGAAAAATGCATTTTGTGGTATTAGAAACACCATGATAACCAGAAACACTTAGAATGTACGGAAATGGATAATCTAAACAATAAAATATAAGTAATGTTTGATTTCAGTGATCATAAACGGCTCTAATAGTGAAAAATATACCTTAGTGTTTAAAAACTAGGATATGTCCCTTTAATTATATATTAAACCAATTGTTTTGCATGAAATATTAGTGGCTGTATATTAAACGTGTTTCTGATCGTCCTGGTGTTTGTACTAGGTCATGCTTCATTCTATTTTCCAATATATATATTTTTTTCTTACGTACGAAATTATTAGAGCCAAATCCTGTTTGGGCTACATTAGGATGACGAAAATATTCAGACACTGATATTCTAAAGAAGAAACTATATGTAATATGTAATTTTAGTTTGTTAGTCAGAAACATCTATCAATGCAGCAAACTCAGAATAATCGCTGTAACTCTTTAGTCGCTTGATGCGTGGTCGATCTAGGATCGATACCCGTCATAGGGCTCATTGGACTATGTCTCGCTCCAGTCAGTGCACCACAACCAGTATATCAAAGGCCGTGGTATGTACTATCCTGTCTGTAGAATGGGGCATATAAAAGATCCCTTGCTACTAATGGAAACATGTAGCGGGTTTCCTCTCTAAGACTATATGTCAGAATAACCAAATGCTTGACATCCAATAGCCGATGATTAATACTTTTTAAAAACTCTTTACTTGCTGTTACTGCTGAGAAAGACCGCATCAAATCCTTGCAATCAACGCCATATATGCTACTGTGATGTACTAGTATTGGAATATTATTCGGGAATGGGGGTTGGGGGAATGAACCTATACAGGGCGACCGATATTGCGACCCAGCGCACCCCAGACGAGCGCTCTACCACTGAACTACATCTCGGCCCTCCACGAAGACATCACGTTGAAATGGCAGCAAACTGCTCGCGGTGTTCTAATCGATTACACTCCACTAACGGAAATACCTACAGGAACGCCACACAAATCATAACCGATCGTGTTCTGTGAAGACAAACATGATTAGGTTAGTTAAGTCAGCGTCAGACAAACAACGTCAAAACAGCCACTGGAGCGAATCACTGCATAATACTACACATGTAACACAGGGAAGTACAACACGAGAGAGAGAGAGAGAGAGAGAGAGAGAGAGAGAGAGAGAGAGAGAGAGAGAGAGAGAGAGAGAGAGAGAGAGAGAGAGAGAGAGAGGGGGAGAGAGGGGGGAGAGAGGGGGGGGGGAGAGAGAGAGGGGGGGGGGGGGGGGGGGAGAGGGGAGGAGAAACATCGTCCTTTCAACGACCAGAAGATTAATCTGAGGTGTATCCATCAAAAACGACAGAGACAGAAAGAGAGAATGGGTTGGGGGGAGGATCGTGGGGTGTGGGGTGGGGGGGGGGGGGGGGGGGGGTGGGGGGGGGGCATCGTCCCTTTAACGAGCAGCAGAAGATTCATCTGATGTTAGTACATCTACATCATCAAATCATCAAAGACGACGACTATTCTTAGAAAAATGTCTTCTGCTCACACGTCGCTGGATTCTGACGAGCCGCGGGTCCGAGATATTAACCAAAAGAAACAAATCATCGGCCGCTTTTTAATCTGAAATATTATATTAAGCCGAGAGTTAGGCAATCAGACGGCGGGAAACTAATAAAAGGGGAAATGAAAAGATCTAATTCGTAAGTGAACTGGACTGGGGCTTTTCAAGGCGATTTACTTATTTAGCAGACGCCCGCGACTCGTCCATTCTCCGTAGCCGGAGAGGCAGAAAAAGAAGCGATTTGTCTTTCCGCGAGTAAATGCAATGTAAGGCAATATGCGGCGCTGTCAGAAAAATAACGAACGGGGCCTCAGATATGATATCGGTGGAAGCCGCGCGGACCGTATATACATTTGATGGATAATGTAATATGTATATTTATATAATTTTATCGACTGGCACAGAATCACGAACATGGCTGCCAGTATTAATTCAGTTTTTGTTTGACGACATCACGAGAGGATACTGATTAATTAATTAATCATCGGCTGCTGGATGTCAGACATTTAATAACTCCGACACGAGATCTTCAGAGGAAACACACAGACAGGACAGTACGTACCACGGGTTTTAATATACCAGTATTTTGGTACCGATTGAGTGGGGGAAAACAACAATTGTTCCATCTTTCCGCCAGACAATGGTCTATTATTTCCGATTAGCAGCTAGGGATATTTTATACGCATCATCCCACAGACAGGATAGTACATACCACGGCCGGTCGTGGTGCACTGGCTGGTACGAGAAATAGCTCAGTGGGCTCACCGGCGTGGATCGATCCTAGACCGACCGAGCATCAGGCGAACGCTTTACCACAAGGCTACGACTCGCCCGGACACAATAGTATTAATAAAGTAAAACTAACTGTATGACAAGTTTACGTCTTTTCAAAAAGATGACTATGTATTTAGACAACGTTGAGGAACGAAATACAAGTTGCTATTATTAATAAACTAATTTCATCGTCCACTGCGCTGTTGGAATCACTCGAATTTGCCACTTACTGCTGCGGCTACAATGACGGTGATTAATGCTGACGGGGGGCGTAATGATGATGACGTAACCCGTGTGCATGATGTAGACGTGACTAAGAAATGACCTGCCTGGTTCTTCATCATGGGCGTACGACCCGGGGGGGTCCCAAATTCGTGCAAAACAGTGGGAAAAATTCGGGCAGTTTTTATCTGGGTAAAATTTCGGGCAAATCAACCCCTCCAGCCCCCCTAAATCAAAGAGTCCCCATACGCCTATGTTCCTCATAGTGTTTTCATAGATCATTCATTTCAACTTATTTTCGTGCTTATATCCAATTAAGGTTCAAGCACGCTGTCTTGGGCACACACCTCAGCTATCTAGGCTGTCTGTCCAGGACAGTGGGTCAGTTGTTAGTTGGTTAGTGGTTAGTGAGGGAGAAGAGGGTGTAGTGGCCTTACATTTACCCATTGAGCCCTTAACAACTCGCTCTGAGTTGGAGCTGGTACCGGGCTGCGAACCCTGTACCTACCAGCACAGATCGTGGAAATGTTTGAGATTTAAAACACAGTGAAATCACGTTTGTTCGTGGAATTCTAATGTTCTAGTAATTCGTGGACTAATATATGTACGGGAATATAATACATGTGCATGTATACATTTAACACGAATTTCTGATACTAGCTTTTAAAAACACGAATTTAAGTACACAAAGAAAGTGAGTTTTTGTTTTGTTTTGTTTGTGGTTGTTTTTTCTTTGTTGTTTAATTTCAAACCACGAAAATGTTAAGTTTGTTTTGTTTAATGACACTATTAGAGCACATTTATATATTAATGATCAGCTATAGGATGTCAAATATTTGGTTATTTTGTCATACAGTCTTAGATAGGGAACCCGTTATATTTTTTTCACTATTAGCAAGAGATCTTTTATAAGCACCATCCCAAAGACAGGAGGGTACATACCACGGGTCTTGATATATCGGTCGTGGTGTAGATTGGAACAAAAAATAGCCCAATGTACACACCGACAGAGATCGATCCTAGACCGTCAGCACATGAGGCAAGCACTTTACCTTTGGGCTACAACCAGCCCCTCAACTGAATCCGCAAAACATGGAGAGAGAGAGAGAGAGAGAGAGAGAGAGAGAGAGAGAGAGAGAGAGAGAGAGAGAGAGAGAGAGAGAGAGAGAGAGAGAGAGAGAGAGAGAGAGAGAGAGACCTACAGAGAGACAGAGACAGATAGACAGAGCCTCTGGGTGTGTTTTTTTGTCTACCTCAGACCATTATATCAAAGTGAATCCAAGTGAATCCCCACAAACATATTCCATTTAACGCTGTTGACATTTACTGACTGTAACATATTGTATAAAGCTAATACACGGTCTTCTACTTCTGAAGAGTACACACATCGAAAACCATGTCGAGTGGCTTTCAATAAATATAACCGTTGATTCAACATGCTGTGTTTGCAATTTTGGTCGAGTGTGTGAGCGCCATTTGTCATATTCCAACTGGCGCCAATAAACCCCGCCACTGCCATCCAGTATTGTCTCTGCTATTACTCTAAAGACAATGATGATGCAGAGAAGATTAGTTATGAATATTCATTGATGCATGGCATACATACCGAAGTATTGTCAGTCTGTGTTTATCTACGTTGTACACAACATGGGTTAACAAACTGAAACTTCATATTTTCCATATTAACAAAAGATATTAATTGTATGTATTGACTGTCTTTGTGCCAGATTACTCGTGTGTGCGCATGCTTGATCACTTGACCACTGGCACGATACGAAACCTGTCTATTTGAGTAATAGTAAAACTATCTGATAATGTCGGGCAATATCCGTTGTTTTGAAAATCGTGAATATATTTAAATCACTGATACACGAGTTTGAATAATTGCATAGCTCTATTTTTTCCTAAATGGATGACAATGTCGCTATAATTATTATTGAGTGTTCTCTGGTTTAAACACGAAGACCTGTTGCGTTTTTGGGAGGCCGAGCGCCCGCACATTGTTTGACTGGTACCATCATCTTCTATCATATCAAATTCACCCACATTTTGGCACAAAACCCAGTCTAGCGAGCAACTGAACATATTGCTGGTTGAAATAAAATCTGCGACCGGTTACCTACTGACGCAAACTGATGCAGATACGCAGACAAAAAGAAAAAAGAAAAAAAGAAAAAAAAAGAGATAATAATAATTTAATAATACTACTAATAATACTACTAATAATAATAATAAATTGACAAATAAATAATAATAAACAAATAAATAAATGAATTTACAGTGATTAAAAACTGATAAGAATATAGATGTTTCAATTTTACGGAGATTAAATCCTTGTAAAAATAAAAATGTTTACATTTTACGGTGAACTATACAGATGATTATTTGTTTTTACCGTGATTAGAAAAATGTAAATGTTTACAATTTATACTGACTAAAGACTAGAAAATAGGAGTTTATATTTATTTTGAAGTGATTACAAATTGATGAACAATATAGCTGTGATTAAAACCTGGTAACCATAGATGTTTTCATTTTACACTGATTAAACATTGATGAAAATATAAACATTAATTAAAAATATGGATTTTTACTATGAATGAATGCACGAATGTTTAACGATACCCCAGCGCAAAAATACACATCGGCTATTTGGTGTCACAAAAGGTAAGTGTTTACTGTGAATAATGCAATGTTAGTAATATATGATAGACAATATCGATGTTTATAATTTCAAATGGTTCTGTGCTGATAAAACTAATAGGATGTTTACAATGTGCTGTTTTTACATTGTATAGATTTGCGTACCGTTACTTATCTAGATTCACCTGGATGCATGTCGCCGCATCTCGAATCAATGGCTGGTATTCAGAACTCACTAATTGTTATTATTTAGTTCACACTAATTGCTGTTTTGAGATAAAATCTAAAGATAAATCAATGATTTGTTGGTCCGGAATTACCCCCCCCCCCCCCCCCCCCCCAGCTTTTATAATCGACTATATTGAATCATATTTGTAAATTGCCACACGGGCTATCATTGACTTAAATTATGGCGGGGTTTAAATTTGGTAGAGCCCTCCCCCCATTACATCAAAGGCCATGGTATGTACTGTCCTGTCTGTGGAAAAGCGTATATGAAAGATCCCTGGCAATATTAGAAGAGCTTCATCGCCTCCCTCGCACTCTCTCCAAGAGTGTGTCGATCTCCCACAGCTACTCCCAAAGCAAATTTTCTTTTTCTGATATATTGTGCGACCCCTCCCCTAATTAATTCATTCGCCACTGTCTAGACTTCCGTTCATAAATGCTTGTACACGCGCCGGCTTTCTCTCCTCTGTATATCAATCTACTCTCTCTCCCTCTCTCCCTCTCTCTCTCTCTCTCTCTCTCTCTCTCTCTCTCTCTCTCTCTCTCTCTCTCTCTCTCTCTCTCTCTCTCTCTCTCTCTCTCTCTCTCTCTCTCTCTCTCTCTCTCTCTCTCTCTCTCTCTCTCTCTCTCTCTCTATCTAACACGGCCAGGTATAGATTTTCAATTCTTTCAAGGTGATGTCTAAAACTCGCAGGATTAAAATCTAAACCGAGTTTCCAGACTGACAGACAGACAGACGAAGTAGGTGTGTCACGTACTGGTTAATCTCAGAAACATATCAAACACGTAGAATTAAATAAAGACGAACTCAGAGCGATCACAGACTAACGCCAGTTTTATTGCATTTCAAGGAAAAACAAGTTTGCTGAAACCACACCTTTGTATTGCATGTTTTCCAAATGTCTGGCGCAAACACTGATTCAACTCAGGGCAGGACGTAACCCAAAGGTAAAGGTCTAGGATCGATCCCCGTCGGTAGGCTCATTGGGCTATTTTTCGTTCTAGCCAGTGCATGACGACTTGATTATCAAAGGCTCTCCCTTTCAAGAACTGAGTTCTATATCCCTTAACATCGGTCTAATATATAAACGTTGTTTTTATACAATCTACCTTTTAACCTCTAGAACTGAATTCTATATCCCTTAACATCTGTCTAATGTATAACCGTTGTTTTTATACAATCTACCTTTTAACCTCTAGAACTGAATTCTATATCCCTTAACATCTGTCTAATGTATAACCGTTGTTTTTATACAATCTACCTTTTAACCTCTAGAACTGAATTCTATATCCCTTAACATCTGTCTAAGGTATAACCGTTGTTTTTATACAATCTACCTTTTAACCTCTAGAACGGAGTTCTATATCCCTTAACATCTGTCTAATATATAACCGTTGTTTTTATACAATCTACATTTTAACATCTAGAACTGAGTTCTATATCCTTTGACCTCTAGAACTGAGTTCTATATCCTTTGACCTCTAGAACTGAGTTCTATATCCCTTAACGTCTAGAACTGAGCTCTATATCCTTTAACCTCTAGAACTGAGTTCTTTATCCCGTATCCATTTTTGTTTTATGTACAATGTTCCTTTCATGCACCGAGTCAATCAAGGTATTTCTAAACCAAAATAGAAATTAATGACTCCAGTATCTTCCCTTAAAGGGACATTCCTGAGTTTGCTGCAATTTTTGACATGTTATCGACTAACAGAAATTTTTTAATTTTAATTTTGTAATTACATATCAAATACATTTTTCTGCATAAAATATCAGTGACTGTATATTGACGTGTTTCTGATCGTTCTAATATTTGTACTAGGTTAAATTTAATTTTGTTTCCTAAAAATATTTTAAAAATAAAAATCCAGTTTGGGCTTCTTACAAATATTGAGATGACCGGAAACACATTGAATATACGGACACTGATATTCTAAACAAGAAATATATATATTTAAAATGTAAGTTTAATCATAGAAATATTTTATTAGTCGGAAACATCTTACAACAATGCAGAAAACTCAGGAATGTCCCTTTAAAGCAACACATCGCTTGAAGTCTGGCGTCTCTGCTCATCATTGTCTCATTGCACCTGGTGACTCAGCATCTTAATTAACCGAGTTGACACGAACTCCAACACTACACCTGATCGCACTCGATCGCCCCCGACTCCACGCATTGCTGCGACACAGTTTCCTCATGTGACAAACAGCTCCAGAAACAGCGAGCCGCCTAAAGCCCCGACTGTGTCATCACAGTGAGCATCTTGTATTCCCCGCACACGCTCATATGGCCTCAGATTACAGTTATCTTCCCATTTGGTTGTCCAAAATCCGGAAGTTTCACCGCGCAAGTAGTCTGCTGTTTGACTGTGATTATTTCATGGCAGACAGCTATGAAGTGGCAACTGTTTGACTGAAGTGACAGGGGATAGCATGTAGTTTGTAAACATGTGTAACTTGTTGACATTGAAGACTTGTTTGTGGTAATTCCGGCCCATGCAAAAGTAGTGCTTTTTGTGTAAAATGGGTGTACTCCGGCCTGGTTTAGAGGGTGTGTCTGTTTTAAACCAATATGCTGGGAGAAAGAGCTGGACAACAGGGGTTGTCCTTTTCAGGGTATGTGTCCCCCATGCAGGCAAAGGTACATACAAAAACTTCACGGGCCTGCTGATATTAATAAAAATGTTATAGCCACTAAGGCTATATAGAAAACATATAGCGAAATTAATTTGTGGTCTGAGGCCTGATATAGTTCACACATTACACCGGTTAAATGCTTGATTCTGATGAAAGTATTATAACCAGAGAGGTGAAATTACACAGACTGATTGTGCATACCACAAGGAATATGAAAACTAATTTATTTATTTTCTAAATATTTTATTAAATTAAAAAAACATTTTTTTTGTGAATTTATTAAAATTTAAAATTAAAATTTTCAACTTTTAAATTTCAGTATCCTCCAAAATAGCATAAGATGACCTCTGATGTTTACTACAGGTTGTTGCAATATTTTTTAAAACAGTTTTTGAGCTAATAATTTTGGTAAAAACGAGCAAACAAGTTGGATTTTGTTAGTCAATATTGAGATTTTAATTTTTTTTATACATATTGAATTTTAATGAGTTTCTCAATTATTGCAATTGGACCGAAGATCTAAATATAATGAATATATATCACTACTAAATGTAATTAAAACAACTTTAAATAAATAGTATTACAGTTTTTTAACAAGATTAAGTACTCTAATAATACATTTCACCTACATTTATGTAATTACCACACTTCAGTTCATTTTTCAAAAAATGTCTTTTATCCTTAGAAAATCTAATAGGCTAATATTCTATGCTGTCTGAATGTATTTATTGTGTTCAGTAATCAGATGCTGGTATACTTGTCAAGTTTATTGCAGAAAATGTGCAAAAAGGTTAACATTTGGCTGCTTGTAATACATATGGCAGAATAATCCATAATGCAATATTCAGTGGGGAGTCATTACTACAAACATCCTTCCAATCAAGAAATACTACACTGAGGTATCCCAGACACTGGCACATGACTACACTTGTTAACAGTTATCACTGGAAACTGAAAAATATGGTGCAAGTAACCTCTTGGTAGGATTTATATCAGCATTTCTGTCGACAAAATCTTCATTTTCAAAAGTTGTCGTCAACAAAAAAAATATTATGGTGTATACCTAAAGTAATATCTGTAGGGCATATTCCTATTAATATGCATTTATATGGACTGTTTTGCCTTTTAACAAAGTGGCTACATGTCTAATACAGTAATGAAGTAGATTAAGTAAATACAGCAGGTCAAAATTGAATATGAGGCCTATCATGTCTAATTTTCCCTGAATTAGTTGTGTAAACATTTGTTGCAAATGGCCCCAATTTTGTGGACTTTTCACCATCCCTCTGACACATTTCTAATAATGTATCATGAATTCAGTCACCATATCTTTACTAAGCCTCCACTTATCATATCTAAAAATGCAAATTTTACAGTTTTAGATTTTTTTGTTTCTCAAAAATTTAAATTAAGTTTAATATTTAATTAAAAATGAAGTAAAATCTAATGATTGATTTTTTTTTCCTATAAATATTTCAAAATCTTTCCAAGACAAACACTGTGCAGATAGAACATATGTAGAAAGAAAAAATAGCTGCTCATTGTATGAAGAAATTCCAAAATTTGATAAAGTTATTACATTTGAAGTTGGTGTCCCTCAAGTTTCCATTGCTAAAAAATGGGCCATGGAAAGGCACTGTGGTAGGTGTTTTAACACAGCCTCTGTATACTCTTCAGTTTAAAGGTGACATACCGATACTTACCGAGCATTGCTTTAATATGGATAGGCATTGGAATGCATTAGTGTGGGCCAGTTTTTAGGGAAAAAAAGGGACTGATAGGCCTCAGATTACAGTTATCTTCCCATTTGGTTGTCCAAAATCCGGAAGTTTCAACCGCGCAAGTAGTCTGCTGTTTGACTGTGATTATTTCATGGCAGACAGCTATGAAGTGGCAACTGTTTATGACTGAAGTGACAGGGGATAGCATGTAGTTGTAAACATGTGTAACTTGTTGACATTGAAGACTTGTTTGTGGTAATTCCGGCCCATGCAAAAGTAGTGCTTTTTGTGTAAAATGGGTGTACTCCGGCCTGGTTTAGAGGGTGTGTCTGTTTAAACCAATATGCTGGGAGAAAGAGCTGGACAACAGGGGTTGTCCTTTTCAGGGTATGTGTCCCCCATGCAGGCAAAGGTACATACAAAACTTCACGGGCCTGCTGATATTAATAAAAATGTTATAGCCACTAAGGCTATATAGAAACATATAGCGAAATTAATTGTGGTCTGAGGCCATATTAAGCACGTTTAGACGTCGAGTCATTAGGGTATGTATCATCGCTTTCTGTGAACGGACTCAATGAGGCAATGCCTAGTGGTGTGGAGTCACAATGCAAACAGAGGTGAGCGAGTAATGTGGCATGTTATGCCAGGAAACGATTGCTTAACTGGACACCGCGCGGTGTTGGCTGTGAAATGACGTAATATTACGTATGGAGATGGAAGGCGTTTGGTTCGTATCCCAGTACCTGCTCCTACACAGAGTGAATGCACTACACACCGACTTGTCTGTCTGTTTGTCAGTCAGTCCGTCTGTCTTTCCGTCCATCTGTCTATCATCTCTCTCGCTTTCTCTTTCTCACACTATCTCTCTTTCTCCCACCCCCTCTCTCTCTCTTGCTTTCTCTTTAGATCTCTCTCTCTCTCTCTCTCTCTCTCTCTCTCTCTCTCTCTCTCTCTCTCTCTCTCTCTCTCTCCCCTCTCCCCCTCTCTCTCTCTCTCTCTCTCTCTCTCTCTCTCTCTCTCTCTCTCTCTCTCTCTCTCTCTCTCTCTCTCTCTCTCTCTCTCTCTCTCTCTCTCTCGCTCTCGCTCTCGCTCTTTCTCCCTCTCTCTCTTTCTTTCTCCTTACTTACAAAACTTAAACGTCTAATTTCAAACCTACAACAAGTCTCGCCCATACAAATATCTTGTTAAAAGTGAGCTCTGCTAATAATCTGGAGTCTGGTATTAAAACTTTTATTGGCAAGTCCCCTGGACTGATAGTTCCTCAAGAAAGCTGAGCGAATGCTTAGGACAGAGTACTTGAATCTATCTTGGAAACAATCACGAAAATAAATTAGAATCAGTCAATAACTAAACAATGGCTACTAATAAACAAGTTGGTGCAGACGTATCAGGTCTGGGAACAAATTAAAACCAAAAGAATTAACTTTCGCCAGAGTGGCAGACATTCTGGACTTCATAATTGCCTGAAGCCAAAGAGAAGAGCAATTAAGAAATATCATTCCTGTATGACTTCACTTATTAACACTCCAGAAAACACGACACTATGTATCACACTTCCAAACAATATTATAGCGTTTGTCCTGTACACCGATACGGATTTTTTGAAAACGTCAATGGTTCTTGTTGACTTTAACTGATGCTAGAGTAAAGGTTATCACTGGGATATCGAGTGGCGTGTCTCCTGGACAAACAAAAGCAGTGTTACACTATTAAATAACGCCGCATCCGGTTTTGTCCGACGGTGAAGGTAACAGAATGGCCAATCAATTTGTTGCCAGGAGTTGCAAGCAGTTTGAATTTCCCCCAGACTTTGTTTTCGTCTCGATAACAAAAACGTGTGTGCCCCCAAAACATGGAATAGTATAAATCATCTTACTGAGTCATTACAAAATAAATCATATATTTTTATCCACACCCACTCAGAATTAAAATGCCCGCAAATATCACCCCCACAACCCCAACAACACAACACAACAACAACAAATATCACCCCCACAACCCCAATAACACAACACAACAACAACAAATATCACCCTCACAAGCCCAACAACACAACACAACAACAAATATCACCCCCACAACCCCAATAACACAACACAACAACAACAAATATCACCCCCACAACCCCAATAACACAACATAACAACAACAAATATCACCCCCACAACCCCAACAACAACACAACAACATCAAATAATAAAACAAAAACAAAAACAAAAATAAAAACAAAAAATTAAAAATACATTTGCTCCATTAGCGATAATTTCAATGTCTTGAAAATATAAAATGAAAAGGAAACTTTCATCTCCCGTCACCATTTTGAAAACAAATATATATATATATATTTTAAATCTAAATTTATAACGGCATATATCAAAGTAACGAGTGTAAAACTATTTGTCAAATAAGAAAGGTAACCTAGCATTTACTATATGAACGGAGACTTTTTAACGGCTTTAATTACATATTAAATATATTTGTGTATAAATATCAATGGCTGTATACTAAATGTGTTTCATTTTATTTCCAAATATATATATATTGTTCCTTATATACGAAATTATTTGGAGACCAAATCCAGTTTGGACTACTTACAAAATATTAAGACACCATAATCATTATGAATATACAGACAGTGACAGGACCGTAGGAACGACTTTTGGAGGGGGGGGGGGGGGGTTGGGCACTGACGGATCGGGTACAAACTCTATATCAGATTTTGGTTACAATGGCAAACATTAATGTGATAAAAAAAAGGCTCACAAGTGTGTGTGTATGTGTGTGTGTGTGTGTGTGGGGGGGGGGGGGGGGCACGTTCCTTTAAAATAGATGTTTCCTTTGGAATGTAATGGCGCAATGTGTCTTGACGGCGTTCCTCGCCAAGTGGCACCCTGAACGGAACTGTCGGAAGACGTGTTAACGGTAGGAGTCGACACAGCGGGAACGGAAACTACACTGATCGAGAAAAATAAGCGATCACACACACCAACACTACCAGGAAAGAGTGACTGCAACCAAAACTAAAATCCATAGGAAGGAAATGGTTTACTTAACGACGCACTCAACACATTTTATTTACGGTTATATGGCGTCGGACATATGGTTAAGGACCACACACAAATATTGAGGGAAGAAACCCGCTGTCGCCACATAAACAGGATAGCACATACCACGGCCTTTGATGTACCAGTCGTGGTATACTGGCTGGAGCGAGAAATAGCCCAATGGGCCCACCGACGGGGATCGATCCCAAACCGACCATGCATCAAGCGAGCGCTTTACCACTGGGCTACGTCCCGCCCCACTTGTGTGAAAGAAATGAAAGCAACCAAATTTCTCATGAAGTGGGCGTTTCCAAACCTTGCCTGAAACAAAACTGAGAGCACTGATTAATTGCTCACCAAACTTATATAATGGGGAACCATTTAAAATATTACCATACTAAAACCGTATAATTTTGTTTGTTTGTTTTGTTCAACGACACCACTTGAGCACATGACTTTATTAATCATCGGCTATTTGATGTCAAACATTTGGTAATTTTGACATATAGTTTTAGAGAGGAAACTCGCTACATTTTACATTGGTAGCAAGGAATCTTTTATATGCACCATTCCACAGACAGGATAGCACATACCACGGCATTTGATATACCAGTTGTGGTGCAATGGCTGGAACGAGAAATAGCAAAAAAAAAAAAAAAAAAAAAAAAAAAAAAAAATATATATATTTATATATATAAAATCCGCCGACGGGGATCGATCCCAAACCAACCGCGCATCAAGCGAGCGCTTTACCACTGGGTTACGTCCCGCCCAAAACCTTATAGATTCACATGCTAAGAGGAGCTATAATTACTCTTCTTGAACTAATCTCGGGGAAGTGATGGGGAGTGAGATTGATAGCTCCCCTTAAAAGGCGAAGTCTGCGTTTTGCTTGTGATATTGGTGAAAGAATGAACGGATGAATGGATGTTTTGCGACACCCCACCCCAACACGAGAAATACACAGGCTAATGGGTGTCAAACAAAGGTAAAGATATATATATATATATATATATATATATATATATATATATATATATATATATATATATATATATATATATATATATATATATATAAATGAATCGATAATCAACATTAATATAAAAATACGTTTAACAAATGTAATAAGCTGTGAAAACATATAAATATTACAGGTAGGTAAAATTAAAATTTAGAATTAAAAGTCAGTATCTCGGAAATTTTTCATCCCAAGTTCAGGATGGAATCGAAATGAGTCCATTACTATTCTGCTACCAAATCTATGGTAAAAGAAAGAGCATCCATCAAGCAGCATACGGAATCTGGTCAAACAGCCTAGGAAGTTTGTGATGGTTTTTCTTATCAACAGCAAGGGATTTGAAACACTCGCTGACACAGATTGGTAGGCAAATATCCCAGGGTCTTCATTATAACGAGGAAGTCGAGTCTACTGTGATTAGATGTTTGAGACGAGTGCTTTCAGATAGATCAACACTGTGGAAATAAATGTTGTACTTGGTGTGTTTACAAGCTTGCCAAACACACACATAGCCACAGCCACCCACAGCCAAACACCCCCCCCCCCCCCACCACACACACACACACACACATGCAATGTATTCAGTTCTTCAGTAAAGTAAAAAAATAAAGTTGGAAGTTGAACCCCCCCCCCCTCCGATCCAAGAAAAAAAATTCGTTTTTAAAATGAGTTTTCCGTGGGAACATGACCCCCCCCTCCCCCCCCCAAAAAAAAAAAAAATGTAGCTCGCCAGTCTGGACCTCAACCTGGGCAATTTCCTGCACAAGCGATTCGATCATACACTTCATCTCAGAAGTTGAGTGTCGCTGTCGCCACCCCACCCCATCCTACCCCACCCCACCCTACCCTACCCTACCGCTTCGCACACATAAACACAGACAAACACTCCACCCCTTCGCCTACAAACATATAAAGACAAACAGACACACCAACAGACACACCTCCCGACTAGAAGGAAACCATTCTCCTCTCGAAAGCCTCTTCCAGGAAACAGTTTGACAATGAGTAAATATATCGAAGACATCGCCGAAAGCAAATCGATCGTTTATAACCTTTATTAAATCAAGATAGTAGAAAACATAAATTTCATTTTATCGGCAAGGCTAATTATCCCTGTTGTTAGAGAATCGTCGATAAATCAAATCGCCGTCCACTGAGCTCGTCAGACGTCTTGACGTAAATACGAGCAAGTAAGAGCTTCGTAGACACGGCTTCCAGTAACTGTACTTTACAATATACCTCATTTTGTCCCGTGACTCAACCCGCGCTCGCTGGCCCAATACCGCTGGCTTATTAATGCAGTCGGTAAACCCATTAAGTTCTATCTGTCAAATATATTACGCGTGTGTTTGCCGAAACTAAGTCATCTCATAGATAGTAGTGTGTCACTAGAGTCTTTCAGTGGAACCCCACTGTCGATCATTCGTTCATCCTTCCATCCATCAGGCCTTACGTTTGTCAGTCCATCCATCCGTCCAAATGATGTAGATATTTAACTCACACGATCAATGAATGAGTGAAGGAATGACTGAATGAGTGAAAGAATGACTGAATGATTGTTAGTTAAACTTCTCGGTAGAAAAACATGATTAAAATACGTGAACGTTATTTGTTTCTGTTATAAAATAATAATAATAATAATAATGATAATAATGATAATAATGATAATGATAATAATGATAATAATGATAATGATAATGATGAAAGAAAGAAAGAAATGTTTTATTTAACGACGCACTCAACACATTTTATTTACGGTTATATGGCGTCAGACAAATGGTTAAGGACCACACAGATTTTGAGAGGAAACCCGCTGTCGCCACATAGGCTACTCTTTTACGACAGGCAGCAATGGATCTTTTATTTGCGCTTCCCACAGGCAGGATAGCACAAACCATGGCCTTTGTTGAACCAGTTATGGATCACTGGTCGGCGCAAGTGGTTTACACCTACCCAATGAGCCTTGCGGAGCACTCACTCAGGGTTTGGAGTCGGTATCTGGATTAAAAATCCGATGCCTCGACTGGGATCCGAACCCAGTACCTACCAGCCTGTTACCAAGTTCAAGTTCAAGTTCTTTTTTTATTGCTTTAAGTTGTTCAACTTATCAGCATTATAACAATGAACAAACATTAATATATACAATAGTGCGGAACAATGGTGGAGAGTGACTTACATATATACATATATACACACACATACCCACACACACACACACACACACGCAGACACAAATACACACACAAACACACAAACACACATATATAATAGAAAAAACAAAACAGAATAAAGATAAGTTATTTTACAGGTTATCCTCAGCGGCTAGGGTAATGATAAAATGAGAACATATTAGTTTATTTCCAGTAATAGTTGATCCCTAGTTCTGTTTGCTTGTAATAAATATTTTCCTAGGTTGTTTATCTCTTTATTGTTTCCGGTTGATAAGAGTTGTATTAATTTCAAAGTACTGGGATGCTTAAAGTAGTATTTTTTAATGAATTTCTTTCTTAAAGTTTCGTATCTTGGACATTGAAGGATAAAATGAAATTCGTCCTCAATCTCATTACAGTTACATAAAGTACATATTCTTTGTGCCCTTTCGATATTTTTATACCTACCAGACTCAATATTTAATTTATGTGCACAAATTCTCATTTTTGTTATTTGTCTTAAATTGCGAGATTCTATTGGTTTTGTAAGGTAGGTTTGTAAAGTAAATCCATTTAATAATAAGTGCTGATATAGCAATCCCTTTGGCGATGTCCTTATTGTACTATAGGCATTTTGCTTAAAAACATCATATACTCGTTCTTTTATTATGACATAAAAACTAGAATTGATATTGGTCGAGTCCCACATATAACTTAGCCCAAGCGTATCTAGTTCTTGTTTAATGTTCGTTAACCAGGTATCTCCGTACTGATACATTTCCTCATATATAGCTTTTAAGATACAGTTACTGGTACTACTAAGCTTTATCCAATATTTAAAAATTCTAAGTTTTCTGATAATTGCTAAAGGATATCGCCCTAATTCGTTATAAACAAAATAATTGCATGTTCTTTTATGCACACCCAATACTTTTTTATAAAATTGTATATGTACTTTCTCAATATCGTGAGCTGAGTGAAAACCCCAGACTTCAGATCCGTAACTAAGAACGCTATTGACATAAGTATCAAACACGGCTAACATTGTTTCAATATTAAAGAAATTCTTACTACAGATATTTGTTATCCAATATTGGGCTTTGAGTCCTTGTTCAGCAAGTCTTTTTTGTGTACTATTAAATTTGCCATTGAAACGAAGTAATAATCCAAGGTAATTAAATTCGTCTACAACTTCTAATTGGTGGCCATTATATGACCATTTCTCGTTCTTTCTTACTTTTCCCCCATTTCTAAAGACAACTATTTTTGTTTTATTTGTATTGACGGTAAGATCCCATTTTTGGGTGTAATTTGCAAGTGAATTTAACATTGATTGTAATCCGCCTGGAGTTTCGGAGAAAAGTACCATATCATCAGCGTACATTATTAAGAATATATTTAACGTTTGTATTTCAACATATGGACAACTGTCTGATAAAAATTGCATTTCACAATCATTAACGTACATGGAAAATAATATTGGTGATAGTACTTCTCCCTGTAATAGACCGTTTCTACATACGAAATAATCAGAAACTACGTCATTATATTTTACACAGCACTTAACATTATCATATAAAGATCTTATAAGAGATAACAATTTTCCTCCTATGCCCTGTTGAATTAATTTATACCACAAATTTTGTCTGTTTACAAAATCAAAAGCCTTTTTGTAGTCTACAAAACAGCAATATAATCGCTTCCTATTTTTCAGAGTTCTGTTTATTAAAGATTGTAATACAAAAATAGCGTCAATGGTCGACATCTGCTTTCTAAAACCAAACTGAGCATCGGTAATGACATTGTTTTGTTCATCAAAATTTAGGAGCCTTTCATTTAATATAGAGGTAAATAATTTTCCTAAGCAGCTCACTAACGTGATCCCTCTATAATTGTCCGGGTCGTTCTTATCACCTTTCTTAAAAACAGGAACGATAGATCCCACAGCCCAGTTTTGGGGAAAATAACCCGAGTTAAAAATACCATTGAACAGTAGAAGCAGGCATGGCATTAAAACGTCTATACAATTAATAAAGTATTCATTTAAAACATTGTCATAACCGCATGCTTTATTTTTCTTCAGCTTGTGTATTGCAATAGTTATTTCTTTCTCTGTTATTTCGCTATCCAGCACATTGCAATTTAGGTCGTAGGTAGTTTTATCAAAATTAGATAAAAAATAATCCACCTCATTGTTAATAGTTGGTTCATACGAAGCAAGGTTACCAAAGTGCGTTAAAAAATCAGTATTACCTAAATCAGTTTTAACCTTTTGCTTACGTTTTTGAAAATGTTTGTAGAATGTTTTAGGGTTATGCTTTCGTAGATAATTAAGCATATTACCTTGTTGACATTTATATTTTCGTTTAAGTTTATATTGCAATGTCTTGTATAGTTTCTTCGCACGAACAAGTTCAATTCGATTAATAGAAGTTCTATTTGCATTAAACGTTTGTATAGCCTTCTTATAATCAAGATAGCATTTCTTGCACGTCTCGTTAAACCAGGGTTTGTCATCGGGTATAACGATGGCTTTCGCATTTTTCTTTGAATTTGACTTGTACTCTGTTACAGAACAATAAGGTAAAATTATTTCATTAAGTTTTTGTACAAATGTGTCTACACATTCATTTACGTTTTTCTGTCTTTTATCATTTATAGTACAAGTATTTAGTAACATATCAATGTTTTCAGCGATTTCGCCACTGATTATAAAATTGTTTTCATCATTCCATTTTATACTGGTGTGTGTTTGAATTTTGTTAATCTCGGTGATCGAATTTTTAACTAAATGAGCTATTTTAAAACTAACAGGAGAATGATCTGAGAAACAATTAAATATTCCGGATTGGAAATTTTTGATGTGTCTGAAAAAAGATTCACCAACAAGTAAATAATCTATGAGGCTTGTGCCATTTGTGTTATAAAATGTAATACTACCATTCTTATCTCCTTCAAGCCTACCATTCACAATCCGTAAACCGCTGTTTTTACAAATAGATAACAGTTTTCTACCAAAATGGTTGACAGTTTTATCTTCACTGAAGCGTGTTGCGATATCATTATTATCAGGTAAGTATTCGAATATATTTCCTAATATTGAAATTGAACAATCCGGTAGTATATCATTGCTAATGTAGTCCAGATCAGTGCCAGTTCTGCTATTGAAGTCTCCAATTACGATAACATCTCCTAACTCAGAATATATCCCTATCTGGGCTTCAAGGGTTATGAATAAGTCAGTATCATTATGATCATAGTAAGTACTGTTGACAGGTGGTATATAGCAAGCGAATAAATAAACGTCTTTCTCTCTTGATCTACTAAAACAACTAGTATTACATTTGATTTTTAGAACAACAATGCTATCACACCCTTTCTCAACTAACGTACAACATTCTTTCAAACATTCTTTGATAAATATCACTATCCCTCCCCCTTTTCCCTGTTTTCGTGGTACATCATAAGTAATATAGTTAGGTAAGGAAAGTTCACCGGCTTCTGTCCAACATTCGTACAGACAAATAATATCATAATTAATTATTATTTCTAAAAACTGTGAGTCTTTTAATTTGTCTTCCAGTGATCTGCAAACGTTCCACGAAAGTACAGACAAGTCACCCTCCGCGCACCCCTAGTCGGTCTTGTTTACGTCATGTCTCAGTTCTGATTCGGTGGTATTCTCCGCGGTTGGTGTTGACGAAGCACGCTGTCGTTTTGGTGTCGGTCTTCTGCCGTCGTCGCGAACTCTGCTTTGTTGTGGTTGTTCAATCTGTCGACTTTGATTTGTCTGTCGCGGCTCACTCGTGCTGCCTTGCACAACGTCTCTGTATGAACGGCCGTCTGTGAATGTCGTTTCGTCGTATGGTCTTCCGTCGACAAACAGTTTATCTCTCACCATTTTTGTTTTATGGCCGCCTAGTCTGAGTCTCTTTGCCGTGGGATACAACCTTCTCCGGCGTTCCTCAATCACTGCAGGAAACTGTTCGTTAATGCCATATGGCTTACCTTTCAGTTGATATGCATGTTCTTTAACAATTTGGAGTTCTTTATAGTACAGGAACTTCACAACAATGGGTCGCGGTTTCCCTCTCTGTCTCCTTCCGAATCGGTGGACGTTACCAAATTGCAAATCCCAGTCTAAACCAAGTTCATCGTTTAAGAAATCTCTGATTACATATTCGGGATTCTCGTTGGCGTTTTCGGCGAGACCGGTAAAGATTAGGTTGTACTTCATGGAGCGGCATTGCGTATCTGTTATCGCACCTTTCATTTCTTCGTTTTCTTTTCGGAGAAACTCTAACTCATTTCTAACTGCCGCATTGTTACTGTCAATTTGCTTGATTGAGCTTTTCATCTGTATTAACTCCGCTGCATTGTTGTCGGTTGAATACTTGACACAGTCATACAGGTGACCCAAGCCTTGCAGACTGGACTCCAGGTTTAAGTTAGTCGACTGAATACTTTTAATGTCGGCTTCCAAGGAGTTAACTTTCATAGTTAATGCAGAGAGCGTCGCTTGAACGTTTTCAATTTTTCTCACATACATTTCTATTTGTGATAGTCTTGAATCCATCTTTGTCATTACCTGAGTGATATAGTCCAGATTTTCAGATTTATCATTACTCCCGTACATCACCTCCCTTGTATTGCCTAAAACTGTAGATACATTCTCACTTGTAGCCATTTTGTCTTGATCAGTGCGCGAGTCAATAGCTTAAGTCACAATACACGAAGCACGGTACACACACTTCTCATCAACAAACGGCTAATGCACCTAGATCACTCTGTCTTAGGAGTCCATCGTTACAATTACAACAAATTATCATAGTACATTTAAATCAACCGGGTATAAATCAGGTATATGGGTCGTGTAGGTTAGTGCTTACACCTTTATCGTCAATTCGTTATATTTCGTTATATTTCATTCTATTTCGCATTTAAAAGTTTCTGACTTACATGTAGTCGTTCTTCTTGCTTTCTCAAACATTTCACACTACATTCAGTTCGAATTCAGTTCATATTCAGATGTTTTATATATATTTTTTCGAGAGCTCCGAAAAACACGTCCACCATTGTTCACGCATGCGTACCTGATCCCGATGGCCTGCCACTGATAATGATGATGATAATGATAATGATAATGATAATGATAATAATGATAATGATGATAATAATAATAATAATAATAATAATAATAATAATAATAATTATAACAATAATTAATTATCACCTTTGACCCAGAACTCAAAGTAACAAATGTCCATCATAATTTGAGTAACGAGTAAACGGGTACAACAACAGTAACAAGTTCTAAGTAATTACCGTGAGTAAGAAGAGCAGTAAAAACAGTTAATAGAACTAGGTACCAAAGTTTGGAACACGATAATACATTCTATGTTTGAGTTTTTTCTAAAAGCTGGTTCTTTCATTAATTTAATACAACTATCACAGCATTAACACCACTCTTCTTGCTTGCGTATTAGCATATTGCTTAAGCGTAACCCACCCTCCTAAAACCGTGGACTTGACCACATCGGAACAATAAACAGTCACCAAGTTTCTCATCAAGAAAGGTGAAAATGCTATTTAAATTCACAAGCTTGGAGATTATTATCTGTTCCTGAAATTTGAATGCCTTCCCTTCATGGTACCCGGTTTGAAGATGATGAAAGTCTAAAGCGTTTGGGTCACACTGACAAGGATCGTCTAGCCGGATCCAGGATGGATGAAAACCTCACGGATGACCCCAGATAGTGGTCTATTCGCGGTGCCCTACGGATGCACTACGGTTTAACTACGGTTTTCGACGGATAAACCAAGGATTATTAAGGATAGGGGTTAGTTGACAACGGAGGTCGCTACGGGTCGCTACGGATTGTTAAAGATCGGTACAGTTTAGTACGGACCACAACGGACTGTCACGAATAATGCCGGATCGTATCCGTGGCTATCCCGGCATCCTGATCCTTAACAGTATGACTGGGGCTTTAAGGATGCAAACGAATGTTGGTTGATGGAATCATTGGTTAGAAGGATAACGGGGACAAATGCATAAAGGTCAAGGATGATTACACTGAAAAGTACAAACATTTTGTCTTTCATCGCCTTTCATTAACTAGTACTAAGACGTTTTTGACTGTCTCTCATACATATAGATTTTACACACAATTTCAGTAGCATCAGCAGTATACACTAAACAACAAAAGATACGGAAATGTGTTAATATATATATACATTTTCAAGATAAAATTAATTCGCAGAGTATCAAAATGAGCCTCAAATGTTCTGTTCGTATTCTTCATCGCTGAAGGTGGAAGAGTTTAAAAAAAGGTTTGCTTTGTTTATACGACACCACTAGAGCACATTGATTTATTAATCATCGGCTATTGGATGTCAAACATATTTTGGCACAGTCATAGAGAGGAAACCCGCTATATTTTTCCTAATGCAGCAAAGGATCTGTTATATGCACCATCCCACAGACAGGATAACACATAGCACGGCATTTGATATTTGTGGTGCACTGGCTGGAACGAGAAATAGCCTAATGGGCTCACCGACAGGGATCGATCCTAGACCGACCGCGTATCAGGCGTACGCTTTACCACTGGGCTACGTCCCACCCCAGATGGAAGAGAGACTCTGCATTTGCATCAATTTATTTGACAAGACCAGTCGCTGTTACACGACAACACAATACCCACACTGTTCAACATAACTGGACGCCGACACCTACTTGAAATAACAACACAATACTCACACTGTTCAACGTAACTGGACGTCGACACCTACTTGAAATAACAACACAATACCCACGCTGTTCAACGTAACTGGACGCCGACACCTACTTGAAATAACAACACAATACCCACACTGGTCAACGTAACTGGACGCCGACACCTACTTAAAATAACAACACCTACACAAAAAGAAAGAAAGAAAGAAAGAAAGGTTTTATTTAACGACGCACTCAACACATTTTATTTACGGTTATATGGCGTCAGACATATGGTTAAGGACCACACAGATATTGAGAGAGGGAACCTGCTGTCGCCACTTCATGGGCTACTCTTTTCTATTAGCAGCAAAGGATAGTTTATATGCACCATCCCACAGACAAGATAGCACATACCACGGCCTTTGATATACCAGTCGTGGTGCACTGGCTGGAACGAAAAATAGCCCAATGAGCCCTCTGACGGGGATCGATCCCACACCGAGCGATCGCTGTACCACTGGGCTACGCCCCCCCCCCCCCCCCCCCCCACCTGCACAAAAAGACTCATCTATAGTTCAATCAACCATTTGGCACGTGTTTACAGCCACTGACGGTTCAAGCACGACTTCCTTGGGCATACCTTCTGAGATACCCAGGGAAATGTGTCCTAGACAGTCGATGTCGGTTAAATCAGTTTTTGTCAATCCATAATAGTCACAATGTAGTTCGTGATATCCTTCCGCATGAAGTAGTTCCGTACATTTCACGTCGCGCGGCTGACGTCGCTAATTGAATTCAAATTCATGACTTGACAATTTACGATTATTCTGGCAGTATTACCGCCCATATGCCAGGCTACAAGATGCATGTCTGCGACAGGAATTCGAACACAGATAAATAGTGCCTTCTGTAGCTGCGCATGTAATAAGCGCCTTAGCGCGATCGGTCATGCGACATGTTGCGCAGTGTGGGCGGTTGTTGACCTGCCTCATGGTCGTCAGTTGCAGTGAAATCAGCGTAATCTTTGACAGGTTCCAGTGATGGACAAGTTAAGACTTGGTTACAGAACTAGCACAGTAAAACACCCCTGTTTAACGACACCACAGCACACTCAAACTACGGTTGGTTGGTGTCTAACATACATAGACGTACGAGCTCCCATCTTTGTAGATGGCCAAGTTTTGCCCAAATGAAAACAAAATCTGGATAACAACTTTTATTCACATGATAGCATTACAGCCAAACAGCTATATATAAGGTTGCAAATCAATCACTAAACATTTTTACATGAACTACAACTACAGGGCCGTAGCTAAATGGGGGGGGGGGGGGGGGGGCTAGGAAAAAATTATAGAAACTTAAAGAAAATTCTCTTCTTAATCGTTTAAGGAGTTTTAGACTATTAACTACTCAGTTGCTCCCCACCCCCGCCCCCAACAACAAATCCTAGCTACGGCCCTGAACTAATATTATGGATGGAAAACCACGGCGAAAAGGTTGCAGGCCAGCTCATTTTGCCCGATTATCTGTCGTTTTTATTCGAATTTAAGGATTTTCTCCAACACTGAAGGGGTGGGGGAGGGCAACTGTCCCCTCCCTGTCTCGTACGCTTATACCTACATATGGTTATTAGCCCACAGTCTGCTCTTTAGACCTGGCCCGTGTTCATCAACAGCGAGCGACGCTTACGTTCCCAAACTATTTGACTGATCTCCGTTGTGATTATTTGGTTTAACGTGAAGCGCACGAACCAGTCTAGCGGAAAAAAAAACACACATTCTGCTCGGTCTGGGCTGAACTCGACCCTGTATACATTTGATACGTAAAGAATGCTTGAATGTTGGCAGCACTGAAACCCCGTTTTAATCAATGGGCCAACCTTGATTTAGCGGGGGAAGTCACCTCTTCTTCCTTCTAGGTCAGCCATAGTCCGTCCCACCCTCCTAAATACATTTGTTTTTGGTAAATAATTTTAGCTTGTTTTGACGTAAGAAGAAAAGTAAAAGTGTTTTAGAATTTGTTTTTAATAATAATGAAAAAACGCACAAAAAACCCACCCTATTTTTTGTGTGCAATTTAGAAAACAATCGGCTCAGAAATAAATTATTGTAATAATAATAACTTGTAGTAAATTCCATAGTATGAAAAAAGGCGTTCCTCGTGGGAAGGTCTATAGTTTCAGAGCGAATTTGACTTTCTCATAATCACAACGATAACCACTAGCCCACTGTCCTGCCCAGATAGCTGACCGGCCCGGCCTCGGTGGCGTCGTGGCAGGCCATCGGTCTACAGGCTGGTAGGTACTGGGTTCGGATCCCAGTCGAGGCATGGGATTTTTAATCGAGATACCGACTCCAAAACCTGAGTGAGTGCTCCGCAAGGCTCAATGGGTAGGTGTAAACCACTTGCACCGACCAGTGATCCATAACTGGTTCAACAAAGGCTATGGTTTGTGCTATCCTGCCTGTGGGAAGCGCAAATAAAAGATCCCTTGCTGCCTGTCGTAAAAAGAGTAGCCTATGTGGCGACAGCGGGTTTCCTCTAAAAACAGTGTCAGAATGACCATATGTTTGACGTCCAATAGCCGATGATAAGATAAAAAATCAATGTGCTCTAGCGGCGTCGTTAAATAAAACAAACTTTACTTTTTTTAGATAGCTGACCTGTGTGCCCAGGACAGAGTGCTTGAACCTCAATGGGATATATAAGTACGAAAATAAGTATAAATGAATGAACGAATGAACAGATTGGCGGAACGATCAAAATGCTATTGTCTCGGTCACTGGCGGAGCTTTAAGTGGGCTAGTAATCGAGGCTGGGATTATCTCCCTTAAAAAATCGACATTAGCTGTACATGTTGATCGTCATTACCGGCCCCAGTGGTGTCGTGGGTTAAGCCATCGGACATAAGGCTGGTAGGTACAGGCTCCTTCCTACCCAGAGCGAGTTTTAACGACTCAAAGGGTAAGGTATAAGACCCTGTTCTTTCTCACTAACCACTAGCAACTAACCGACTGTTGTGGACAGACAGCCCAGATAGCTGAGGCGTGTGCCCAGAACAACGTGCTTGAACCTTAATTGGATATAAACACGAAAATAGGTTGAAATGAAATGACTGACATTGCTTCTCCGTGGGTTATCAGTGGTTAGAGATTACGGGCCGTCAGAGATTACGGGCCGTAACTACGTTCTGGTGACGTCAATAGGCAACAGACGAACTGACCTGTCTACACACGGACTGATGATACAACTCATATAAAACATGTTACTAATATTTAAACCAATGCCAACTTTCATAACTTTATAAAAAAACAAAAAAAACAAAAAAAAAAACAAACAAAAACAACATAAAATCCACTAGCAACAACCCCCCATGACCCCCGCAAAAAAACAAAACAAAAAACACCCTTCACAAAACCCCCACCAAAAATCAAAACAACTCCCAAACCCCCAAAAAAGAAAAGCAAAACAACAAAAATGTAAAACGTTACAAAAATAAACAAAATAAAATAACTCCAAAACCCCAGAGATTTTAACCAACGCATTTTGATAGTGATTTAAATAATTATATTGTACACGGAGAATAGGCCCAATGATTAAACTATATAAATAACTTTTTTCAGTGTTTAATTCATTTGCCTTGATGATAAACCATGTCTGCAGTAGTCTGTATCACCAGAAGGCATGATTTATTGGGGGGTTTTCCGATTCATATAAATAATTTTTATTTTTATTTATTTATTTTTTAAATTGGGGATGGGGGTTACTAAACGCCTAGTAGTTATTTCGCATGTAAAAACAAATATTATAATTGTTTTTGTCCTGGTTGTATTTCTAACACGTTTTGGCAAACGGTCAATAAAAACTATGTCATATAAAAGCGTGAATTGCTTTACAAGGGTTCCCGAGACTCGGTCACTGCATTAATTCTTTGTCGAAACTCATTTTCGTCGGGCTTGGATACTACACATTCATTTCAATACCATTTTTTTTTGTTTTGTTTTTTGTTTTTTTTCTTTTTTTTTACGAAAGTCGGGCAAAAACGTAAATTGTTATTTTATTGGCCATTTTTTATGTCGATTATTTGTCAATTTTTACTCTTTTGTTACCTTGACAACCAATAATATATATTTTTTTAATGTATTTAGTGCGTAATGTTTAAAAAGCCATTTAGCTTTTCACGCCTGATAATATGTCATCTTCTGATGCCGTCTGCTGTAATTATACGAAACAGTGTCCTGTCATATTATAGTGCAATGGCCGCTCCTTGACAGTCAATTAATTAATTGTATATTTTAAAACAGACATTCAACTATATCATAATTATTTTAAAACTTTGCACACATCAGGCACGGCGGAAGCAAGTAGACATTGGTGGTGGTGGTGGTGGTAGTGTGTGTGTGTGTGTGGGGGGGGGGGCTGACGGAGATCGAGCGCGCAAAATAAAGTTTCTAGGGGACTCGGGGGGTGGGGGAGGGGGGGTATGCTTTCCCGTGAAATTTTTAAAACAAGATGTCCTGAAATGCAATTTCCTACATTCAACAAGTAAAAATTCATTTTTACTTTAAGAGTTACTACCAATAATAGTCTTGGTTCAGAATTATTGGGGGGGGGGGGGGAGAGCTTGAGTACCAGCCCCCTTGGTCCACCGTGCCTGCACATACCTTTCATACACCAGCGTGCTTGAATCTTCATTAAATATAGACACGAAAATAAGTTGGAATGGATGAATGAGGAATGATGGCGGGCACTGTCAAACTGACAATCACACTGTACGTGTGAAAAGTGCCGACAGCCCAGCCAGTACATTCCCCTTGTCCTGTCCCCAGTGCCTTATGTGACATTCTATATTATATTTGGCAATTTAACGAATCTAAAGTATTGAATGAAACACTTGCGGTTTATAATATCAAGAAATAGTTTAAAATAGGCTGAGTGGCCATAACGAGACCTACTAGTATTTTAAAGTGAAATTACACTGAACTGAAGTCATTAACAATTACTATTTGGTAACTTAGAATTATTCAGGCCAACAAAAGAAACACGAACAGTTTAATATGTGTGCTGTCTTCACTCAGGGAAGTGCATAAAAAGATCATTTCGTTAGGATTGTTGTCCATGTGTCCGCAAATGACTGTGTTAAAGTTTGTTCTGTTTAACGACACCACTAGAACACATTGATTAACTAATCATTTACTATTCAATGCCATTCTGACACGTAGTCTTCAGAGCAGAGACGTATTGTAGTATTTGGAGCTCCTAGGCCACTACTAATTTTGCGCCCTTATTGGAATTTCGTGCAGCATGCTTCCTAGGCCTGGGCCTTGTCGGCCTGTACACTAATACGACTCTGTTACATTTGTCCATTACAAGCAAGGAATCTTTTATGCATTTCCCACAGACAGACCGGCACAAGCACAAGGTCTTTAGGAATACCAGTTGCGGGGGGACTGATTGGGGAACCAAAAGCAGAGAATGAATCCACCGAGAGGCTTCGATCCTTAGACTCCAGCACCTCAAGCGAAAGCTCTACCGACTGACTTAGGCGTACTGGATACTATTATAGTAGAGGGATAGGCTGATGTTTGTCCGCATTAAACAAAACACCCCGAATCTCGATAACACCATTTATTCATATTAGCTTTAACCAAACAACTATATAGGATTGCAAACGAATCACTATGATTTTTTTTTACATGAATTACAACTAATATTGTGGGTAGAATGATAGAAATACATACATGGTGAAAAGGTTTCAGGCCAGCTCATTTTGGCCGAATATCGCTATCGGCCCGAATATGAGGATTTGCTCCAGCCGTGTGTGCGTGCGTGCGCGTGCCAGCGTGCGCGTGCGTGCGCGTGCGTGCGTGCGGGGACAGTGTGTGTGGCGGGGACAGTTGACCCCCCCCCTTCCTTTCCCCTCGTACGCTTATGCCGACTGGGCTATATTGAACCGCGCCACTCATATGAAAACACTGTCAATGGTAATTAACTAATTTTGGTCCGCGAACAGTGCTTTCCGCCTGGGGCGGGACGTAAACCAGTGGTCGGTCCAGGATCGATTCCCGTCCGTGGGCCCATTGGATTATTTCTCACTCCAGCCAGTGCACCACGACTGGTATATCAAATACCGTGGTATGTGCTATCTTGTCTGTGGGATGATGCACATAAAAGATCCCTCGCTACTAATTAAAACAAATGTAGCAGGTTTCCTTTCTGAGACTGTATGCCAAAATGACCAAATGTTTGACATCCAATAGCCGATGATTAATAAATCAATATGCTCTAGTAGTATCGTTAAACAAAACAAATTTTTGGTTTCCCGCCTGTGCCCGCTCCAAAACAAAATGGCGCACGTGAAAAACGGCCCAAGGACAGCGCATTACCTTAGTTTCAAATAGGCTGAGTGGCCATAAAGAAAACGTCCATTTCGTTTCCCCTCCGGAACTACTTAGTCCATGAGGTCTTGGCTTGACTGACATGCAGAAAGCCATGCTCGGCATAACGGTAGAGCGAAGTGAAGAGTAACAAACTTGTTTTCGTATAACGCCGACATAATGAAATTAACACTCAAAGTGCAAACGTTATTATCGTCACGAAATGGACAAGTTGACCTTAACGTCCTAGAGGTCAGCATGTGTAGTCCGCAGACTGACCATCAGAAGGAGAGTTCAAGATGGATGTTTTCTATTCCAACAAATCTACCCATACATTGTTTTAAAAATCGAAACTAATGGGGGCAGTAATATATTAATTAGATTTCCAACGGCTATGTGTGTGTGTGTGTGGGTTCGTGTGTGCGTGCGTGTGTATGTGTGTGTATTTGTGTGTGTGTGTGTGTGTAAGTGTGTATACATGTGTGCGTACGTGTGCGTGTGTGTGTTTATATGTATGTGTGCGTGTTTGTGTGTTTGTGTGTGTATGTGTGAATGTGTGTGTATATATGTGTGTGTCTGTGTGTGTGTCTGCGTGTGCGTGTGTCTGTCTGTGTGTATATGTATGTGTGTGTCTGTCTGTGTGTATATGTATGTGTGTGTGTGTGTGTGTGTTTATGTGTGCGTGTCTGTCTGTCTGTGTGCGTGTCTGTGTGTTTGTGCGTGTGCGTTTGTGTATGTGTTTATGTGTGTGTGGTTTTTTGTGTGTGTGTTTGTGTTTATGTGTGGTTTTTTGTGTGTGTGTGTGTTTATGTGTGTGTGCGTGTGTGTGTGTTTGTGTTTGTGTGTTTATGTGTGTGTGTTTTGTGTGTTTATGTGTGTGTATGTGCATGTGTGCGTGTGTGCGTGTGTATGTTTATGTGTGTATGCGTGTGTGTATTATGTTCAAAGTTGGGGAAGGTGCCTCCTGTTCCTGCAGCGCCCCCTGTCCTCTCGCCGTTTTCGATAACGTTGATGTACGTACGTCGCTTCATCATCGTCAAGAGATATGGTTGTGTTGTTTCTGATTTAGTTCAAAGTGTATAGGCGGCCAACACTCGAATGTGAATCACGTGTTTTGTTTGTTTCTTTGTTTTCAAATGATGCGAAATATTTCGTGTCTACAGTCACACCACACAACCCAATAATACCACACTGCTTGATACGGATCAAGATGTCGATGCCGGAACAAGCACTTCGTAAATATTATGATCATACTATACTGACGTAAAAAAATAAGGGATCACACCAACACTAATGACTAAGAGTGGCTACAACAAAAAACATCTTTCATAGTGTCAGGAAGCAAACATTGTTACTGACATCAATTCAACCCCACATTACTGACATTGAATCCCATGTTACTGCCATTGAATCTCAGATTGCTGATATTCAATCCCACATTGCTGACATTGAATCCCATGTTACTAGCATTGAATCCCAGATTACTAACATTGAATCCCACATTGCTGACATTCGATCCCACATTACTGACATTCGATCCCCCATTACTGACATTCAATCCTATATTACTGACATTCGATCCCATATTACTAACATTCGATCCCACATTACTGACATCCAATCACATATTACTGACATTCGATCCCACATTACTGACATTTAATCCACATTACTGACATTCGATCCCAAATTACTGAAATTCAATCCCATAATACAATCCCATATTACTGACATTCAATCCCACATTATTGACATTCAATCACACATTACTGACATTCAATCACACATTACTGACATTCAGTCACACATTATTGACATTCAGTCACACATTATTGACATTCAATCACACATTACTGACATTCAATCACACATTACTGACATTCAGTCACACATTATTGACATTCAATCCCACATTATTGACATTCAATCACACATTACTGACATTCAATCACACATTACTGACATTCAGTCACACATTATTGACATTCAATCACACATTACTGACATTCAATCACACATTACATCTTTTGTTTTCTATCACAGACATTGCGATATTAATAGTGAATTAAATTTGATCTATAATACTATTTTCTCTCTCTCAGTATAGTATTCATGTACCATTTATCGTGCCGTCAAGTATAGACTCGGAACTGGTATTAATTTCTCCACAAGTAAACAACATTGTCTTCTACAAAACTTAACAACCTTGTCCGCGTGTTGTTGAACCGAGCTGTTTGTTGCGCTCTCTTTGAATGTTTAAACGCCAATAATCCGCTAAATCAAGCCATTCAATGAGTTTTTGTTGTACAGCGGAGGTCTGGAAATATCCTTGTCGATATCTAATAGCATGCTCTCGACTGACGCCGTGTCACAGATATTGACAGAAGGCAGGTCGATAATATATCTTACACATGTGTTTTTGTAAAACATCCACGTCGTTACATACACAAATGTGCACGTGAATAGGGGCGGATCCAGGAAATATATATATATTGTAAATGTGTAAGCAAAACTGTGTGCCAGAATATATAAGAGGAAACCCCCCAACGAAAAACGAAAAACGAAAAAATAAAAACAAAAACAAAAAATAAAGCCCACAGAGTCAGTAAAATAATTAAATAGATTAATAATTACTTTACTGTTTTTGTCGTTTTTCTTTTTTTAATCTTTTATATTTAAAAATAAAGGAAGAAACACCCCCATATATATATATATATATATATATATATATATATATATATATATGTATGTGTGTGTGTGTGTGTGTGTGTGTGTGTGTGTGTGTGTGTGTGTGTGTGTGTGTGTGTGTGTGTGTGTCTGTGGAGTGTTTGTGTGTGGGGAGACCAATGGAAAAAAGGACGCATGGATGAACTTGTGAAAAGAGCACCCCAATAAAGGTTTGACATTCATAACTCGTACATGAAAGACTGAGTTTCAAAATAGCCATTTTTACCAAATTTACAAAGCCTGTTTAAAGGCTGCGCCACACGATACAAGTTTCTCGAACAAGAATAGCCGATTTCATAGCAACCGATGAAATCGTAATGTTGTCTTGTCGCAACCGGCTATTATCGTATGAGGCACACGTATTATGTGTCGTCGCCTTTAGTCTTCTACGAACAAAGAAAGAAATGTTTTATTTAACGACGCACTCAACACATTTTATTTACGAATATATGGCGTCGGACATATGGTTAAGAACTACGAACAATAACAATGCTTAAATACCTGCGTTTAAGTTAAACAGGCTTCGTAAATTCGACTCTCTATAATCAAGTTTTAATGTTTAACAAAATCGAGGGAAAAAAACTTAATAGAAATCTATTTTGTTGTTTTTGTATTCAAATTATATAGCTTTCCGTTTGTTCTTAGTAAATGTATGTTCCCCAAAGAGAAGAAGAAGAAAAGAAAAGAAACAAACGGAAGAAAAAAAAAAGAAGAAAAAAAAAGAGAGAAGAAAATACGAAACAATGGGCAGGACCAGTTCTAGTTATCAATCCTGGATATCTAGAATCTGACAGTAAAACTGATAGAGAAGATAAAAAGGCGACACTCAGTGATATATAGGACTGTTATTTGATGTTGCTAGAGATCATCTCAATGCAATATTATTTTATGTTTGCTATGCGGTTTAAAGAGATTGCCCTTGCGTTTGCTGCCATTGTACGATGTTTCCGACTAATAGACTATTTTAACGACTACAGTTACATGCTACATACATTTTTTTCTTGTTTAGAATATCACTGTCTATATATTGAGGTTTTTTGTCGTAACTAGTACAGTCTGGATTTGGTGTCCTAATGCTTTCGTACGTTCGAAAAAAACAATATTAAAAAACATTAGGAAATAAAACTGAAGACAAACACTAGGACGATTAGAACAATATTTAATATACAGTCACTGATAGTTTTATATATTTAATATACAGTCACTGGTAGTTTTATATATTTAATATACAGTCACTGATAGTTTTATATATTTAATATACAGTCACTGATAGTTTTATATATTTAATATACAGTCACTGATAGTTTTATATATTTAATATACAGTCACTGATAGTTTTATATATTTAATATACAGTCACTGATAGTTTTATATATTTAATATACAGTCACTGATAGTTTTATATATTTAATATGGAATTTTAGTCATTAAAGGGACATTCCTGAGTTTGCAGCATTGTAAGATGTTTCCGACTAATACAATATTTCTACGATTAAACTGGTATATTAAATATATATTTTTTGTTTAGAATATCAATGTCTGTATATTCAATGTGTTTCTGGTCGTCTTAATATTTGTAAGAAACCCAAACTGGATTTTGTCTTCAAATAATTTCGTACGTACTAAAAAAAGAAGAAATAAAATGAAATTTAACCTAGTACAAATATTAGAACGATCAGAAACACGTTTAAACCACAAATATTTTATGCAGAGAAATATATTTGATATGTAATTACAGTCGTCAAAATGTCTCTGTTAGTCGATAACATCTTAAAAATTGCAGCAAATTCAGGAATGTCCCTTTAAATCATCTCTGCTAGTCTGCAACATTTTAACAATGACAGAAAACGCAGGTCAAGCCCTAAAACTTTCAGATTCTAGTTTGAATCAGTGAAAATGGACACCAAGTTTGATTAATCTACTAACCTGTATCACAGTTCGATAAATTTACAATACAAGTTTGTTTTGTTTGACGACACCACTAGAGCACATTGATTTATTAATCATCGACTACTGGATGTCAAACATATGGAGTCGTAGAGAGGAAACCCGCTACATGTTTTCATTTGTAGCAAGGGATTTTTATATGCACCGTCCCACAGACAGGATAGCACATACCATGGCCTTTGATATGGTGCACTGGCTGGAACGAGAAATATCCCAATGGGCCCACCGACAAGGATCGATCAAAGACCGACCGCACATCAAGCGAGCGCCTTATCACTCGGTTACGTTCGGGCTATTTCTCGTTCCAGCCAGTGCACCACGACTGGTATGTGCTATCCTGTCTGTGGGATTGTGAATATAAAAGATCCCTTGCTGCTAATCGAAAAGAGTAGCTCATGACATTTCCTTCCTTCGACTACACCCCGCCCCAAATTTACAATAGACTGAAACAGTCTGTGACGCTGAAACAGGAAAATACCCGCTAAAATAGACTAGAGCTCGTCTTCGTTACTTTTCAGAGGTGCGTGCGTTTTTAACAATTAGAACAATGCGATTCGTGGTCGGGTCGGGTCGGGTAAATTATTTACATGCTTATATGTAACTAGAGCTTCAAGCATGTCTGCCCCGGGCCGAGTCCTGGATAGCCAGGGGTCTGCTCCGGGCCAGAAATTTAACGGGACAAATTTAGATAATTACTCTAAAAATAAAAATAAATATGGGGACTAATTTAATATTAATTAATAAAAAATTATTTGGTGCAATTCCAAAATTTAATTTAATATAAAAAATAAAAAATAAAATTAACACCATATAAATACCATTTTTTGAGCGGGCTATTCCAAAAGAAAAAACAATTAAAATATTACAAACAATTAAAATTCTAAATTAAGCCCTGTCTGGGGAGAAAGGGAGGATTGAAAGTTGGGCAAAGGCCACAGGAAGTTGTGGTACAGGTATTGGAACCACCAGGATGACCAGACACAGGCAGATGTACAGAAATGGATAATCTAAGCAATAAGACGCAAGTATATTAATTATAAAAAATAATAGAGAAAAATAAGTGATAGTGCTTAAAAACTAGGGTCTGCCAGGTTGACAACAGACGTAGAGTATAGTATTAGTATACAACATTATTATTATGTTTATGGTTCACATCGTGACAGCACGCGACCTCCTGTTTGATTGTCTGGCTATCTCTTGGTATTTTTAATAAATATAATATTACACTTGCCCACACATCTCAAAATTGATAATGTCACAGGACTCGACCAGACCTGATTGTCCACGATACAGACAACCAATGTTATTACGTCGAGCTTTCGCATCTATTCAGAGAGAGAGAGAGAGAGAGAGAGAGAGAGAGAGAGAGAGAGAGAGAGAGAGAGAGAGAGAGAGAGAGAGAGAGAGAGAGAGACAGGGAGAGACAGGAGAGAGAGACAGAGATAAAAAGAGAGACAGACACAGAGAGACACAGAAAGAGAGAGACACAGAGACAGAGACATAGAGAGCGGTAGAGCTTGAGCGCGCAGTAAGTAATACCGCCGTCTCGCTATCGCCTGTTGGAGACCAGTCTAGTTTGCGGATCACTCCGCACCGTGTCGGTTCACACCGTGTGATTCTTGTTGAACAAACACAACGAGCGCCAACCCACATGGGATATCGCCGCGATCGTACTGGGTTTTAATTATTAAATGCATTTCTCTCGTTTTCTAAGGCACACCTAACAACCTCTGAGAGTGTTATTTTATCCATGTGCAAAAATGCACCATGCGACACATTTCGTCAGATATACAATGCGCTTTATATAGATCAGAAGAAAAATCTCACATTTCGCCAACTGTCGGATGCACCGTACGATTTATAATTGAAAACAAGTTAGGCATTCCACTGTCTTCGAAATATACCGTGGCAATCGGTATCGGTAGTGTTAATTTCAGTGGCCGGTTTATGTTTGACATACCAGTTATCACAATGGAGCAGCCAATCAAGATATCTTTAAATCAATCTCCAATATGTTGGATAGTATACCATGTGATGAATATCTTTCACAACATTACATCGTCAGTGAAACTACTGTTCCAATGATCAATTATAATCGAAAATGTTTAGGGTTTTTTTTTTCCATGAGGAACTATTTCCTAAACCGGACTATATTTAGCTGCTACAACAAGTAACGACGATTGTTTGTTTTGTTTAAAGGCACCACTAGAGCACATTGATTTAATCATCGGCTATTGGATGTCAATTTGTTTTGTAATTTTGACATATATTGTTAGAGAGGAAACCAGCCACATTTTTTCCATTAGTAGCAAAGGATCTTTTATATGCATCATGCCCCAGACATGATAGCACATACCACTGCCTTTGATATACCAGTCGTGGTGCACTGGCTGGAACGAGAAATAGCCCAGTGTGTCCACAGACAGACCGCGCATCAAGCGGGTGCTTTACCACTGGGTTACGTCCAGCCACTGTCTTGGACGAAGGACCTTTCAGTGGTCAAAAACTGCACTGTAACAGCTTGTTCTGAAAGTGCACGTTAAAGCACTTGACACTGACATTGTAGCACCAAAAATGGTGGTGTGCTACCTTTCCTGTGCAGCGCGTGACTCTCAATCCATCAATAACTCTCAAAACCACCAGGTTTTGTAAATTTAGCCCACGGCATTTGTGACATTGATCTTGTTAGTCAAAGTATATTATGGCATTTGTGATATGAATGAATGAATGAATGAATGTTTAATGAAACTCCAGCTCCAAAAATATATCGGCTATTGTGTATCAAACTGAGGTAAAAGTGTAAATGATTGTGGTATGAGTCTAATAAAGTGAAACTCCGCCATTGCGACCATCGGCGGGACTTATTAAATGGGTCTTAATATTGAGGTGATCCTTATACCGAATTACAAATATTCAGAATGATGATTGTTGGTAAATAGTGATTGTGCATTTTACGTCCCACCCTCCTTCCCGAATGTTGTCAACAATGTCACAACTGATAACATAAATAGGTGAGTCTCTCTCTCTCTCTCTCTCTCTCTCTCTCTCTCTCTCTCTCTCTCTCTCTCTCTCTCTCTCTCTCTCTCTCCAAAGGTAGTAAAAACGCGTCACTTTCGGGTCACATTCCCATGCTTCCACAAATTAACCATGACGTGCTAATTTGTAAACCAATTGTTTGCTGGTACCAAAATACCTCTGTCTTTTCAGCTACATAAACTAACTCTATCACTCGTCTATTGTTTGGGAAACACATTAATTTTAACACCACGACGAGGACACCTAGACCATTGTTTAGCACATTATTTATGATTTGTCGCTTGTGTTACATGACAGGTAAATTCCGTGGTCGCATTTGTGAGGTAAACATGTACTGAACTCGATCATTGGGTCTGACTTTACTGGTCGTAATCCGTAGCAGCGGGGTGGTCTTAATACCGGAGTATTTTTACTATTAAATAATAAGAAAATATTCCAGTTTTTTAATATTGATCTTTACAACGGAGTGTTCTTAGAACCGGGGTGGTCGTTAGGTGGGGTTTTACTGTATATCGAATTTGTAACATTGGTCTAAACTTTTCTGACATTAGTCTAACATATTGAAACGTCAAACATCTAATATTTGTGACACCTGTCGAATACCTCGTTTGTAAAACATATGGTAACTGCGTTTTCAGCAAACGTCACTGATCTATTGTCGGATAGACAGATGTATTTTCATAGCGAATTATTTGATTACGCTTTGTTTGGGATGTGTACAACCGCTTGCGTACACTCCTAGTGGGATACCAATTTCTTTGTTTGCATAGTAAGTATCCAGCATGGTGCCATTATCTGGCCCACGTTATTAATGACATTCCACGCTTTGATGTCCAATAGCGGTTATTTGTGTCACTTAATTATTGCTTTTTGCTGTAAATCAATACAGACGCGGTCCGGCCAGGCCGGGCCATCAATATGACACGTTTTTGCATATCCCGAGAAGAGCATGGCCTGGCGTTTGTTGATTGGATACACGAGACGGGCCAGTGTCCTGTGGCTTCAATCAACGAAACAATGTGACATTTCATTGATCTGCAGACCAGGATGTCCCTGCATCATCCGATATACTGTCCCTACTACATCTATAATTTTCATATACAACTTCGTATACAATTTTGTAGATACAGTTTCTTTCAAGATCAAAAAGTTTTATTTTATGATACTAGAATGTTGTTGGTTTATTTATTTTTTTAATTAAATTAAATTATTATTTTTTTAATTAGTTTTCCAAGACCACATATTATTGGAAAAATCCATGTTCTGCAATGTCCAATCTGGTTATACATATCTGTGTCCACAGTTTGCCAAGACCATGTATATTATTATTGGAAAATCCATGTTCTCCAATGTCCAATTCAGTTATACAGATCTGTGTTTACAGTTTTCCAAGACCATGTATTATTGGAAAATCCATATTCTGCAATATCCAATTCGATTATATATACCAGTGTTTTCAGTTTTCCAAAATCACGTATTATTGGAAAATCTATGTTCTGCAATGTCCAATTCGATTATATATACCAGTGTTTTCAGTTTTCCAAAATCACGTATTATTGGAAAATCTACGTTCTGCAATGTCCAATTCGATTATATATACCAGTGTTTACAGTTTTCCAAGACCACGTATTATTGGAAAATCCATGTTCTGCAATGTCCAATTCGGTTATATATACACCAGTGTTTACAGTTTTCCATCACGCATTATTGGAAAATCCGTGTTCTGCAATATTCAGTTAGGTTATACATATCTGTGTCTACAGTTTTCCAAGGCCACATATTATTGGGAAACCCATGTTCTGCAATGTACAGTTCGGTTATACATATCTATGTGTACAGTCTCCCAAAACCAGGTGTTATTTGAAACCGATGTCTTATAAAACACTTTGTCAATCTTCTGTACACATTTGGCGCGGGATTTATCTCAGCAGCAGAATGGGGTGCCATGGGTCTTAAGATCGATTGGCCTCCTTGGACGTTTTTTTTTCTCTGTCCCAACGACTGGTACACCAAAGGCCGTGGTATATACTGTCCAGTCTATGGAACGTGCATGTAAAATGACAATTGCTTGTTTATCGATGGAAGTAGTATATGCAGGCTTTTCTTTTCTTTCATTCTATAGGTCAAAGTTTAAAATAACCATATTATGTTGGACACCAAATTTTCAGTTTAAAATGTGCTGAGGTGTCGTCAAACAGACATTCCCTTCCGTTGAGGACAAATCGTCTATGGTATTTGCTGTTTAAAATAAAAATTAAAACCCCAGCAATCTGATAAGAGGAACTGAATGACGACGAACCGAATTACACAGTCGAGGGCTGGCGAAGCCGAGAGAGTTGGAGAATAAATCGATCACTTCGTCCATGTTTGTTAGCATGTTGAGTGATCCCATGAAGTAGAAATTTGGTGTGTTGGTGTATCTACGTACAGTTTGATAAAAAAGAAAGTTTTTTTTTAAACGACACCAGTAGAGCATATGAATTAATCATAGGCTATTCGATGCCAAATATTTGGATATTTATTGTATTAGTAGGCATTTAATTAGTACCAAAGGATCTTTTATATTCACTTCCAAGACATGACAGCACATACCACGGCTTTTGATATACCAGGCATGTATGATTTTGGGTGTATTTTTGGCATTGTTCACACCCATACAAACCACACCCAAGCGGGAGTTAGCGGATATCTTACAAATATTTATGGAAACTCTGCTCATCAAACCTTACTAAAAGCCTCATTTGAATAAAGGTTTCGCTATTAATTTTTTTTTCTCACAAAATCAACTTGTTTGAAAATTACCCAAAATTATCACGCCCCACTTGTCACACTGAAAACCCGGTGTATGAATACCAAGCCTCATTACATTTAAACCGTTTGCACTGCTGGTGACAAACTAATTGTGATTTTTAAAAATAACTCCTTGGCTATCATTAAGCTTAAGAATTTACTTCCTATTTCAAATAATGAGCCTTCAAACACGGAACTGCGCAAAACCAACAAACGAACTCTTTGCACCCGGGTACACAAGGGAATTAACTGTATACTGCTACCTTTAAGGTGAAGGACTCGTATACACCACGACTAAAACTAATTTGCATACTAGTATATTTGAATTAAACACAAGTCGAAGAGTTTGATCAGATGCTATTGCACAAATGTCTGGCCCTTGTTCGAGATACAACACAAGGTGGAATTCTAATGCACTCCAGATAAAAAATAAAATAGTGTTCATGAGGAAACCAAAGAAAGATCAACCATCTTTATAAGTACTAAACCAAATAACATCCGACTGGGTCAAAGTTCGAGGTGCACCGAACTTTTGATAAAGCAGTTAATTTTACAAGTCCTGCCATTGGTGATAAATGTGACAGTGTTCGTTGTCAAAACAATTAGTTTCATCTGGGCAATAAATGTATGCACTTTTATTTCATCTAGTACCACTGTGTCAAGTAGCTTTGTGCCTGAAACATGTGTGGGGGGTACTTGTAAAACTAAGTACTACAATTTTGTGCGCAACTATGGCTGTAGTAAAAACATCCGGTTATATCGAAAATGAGCCATGAAAGGTTGCGTTTTCTTCAGTTAATACCTTGAGGTAGGGGTTGATATATTGCTTATAGTGATTTCAACGACATACGTTAATATTGTCGCATATAGGATTTTATTTGATAGAGTACAACCGTATAGTACACAATACCAGTCTATAACATTTATCCAGTTGCTTGTTAATATGAATTTAATCTTCGTCGTAACTCTGGAATCGTTTAAAACATTATTCGTGTTGTTGAAAAAGAAAAGACCCGTTACAAATAGTTTAGCTTAATTTGGATTAAACATATTTCAAAGAAGTGAAGCACACATTAAAAACATTTTATTTGCCCTTCCCATACACACGGGCGGGATTTAACTTCTTCTTCTTCTTCTTCTTTGCGTTCGCTGACTACACTTCTAAATTCAATCGGTTGAGTGCTCGCTTGAGGTGCTTGCGTCGTAGGATCGAGCCACCTCGGAGGATCTATTTAACTGGTTGGGCTTTTTCGTGTTCCAATCAGTGCGCCACAACTGTCAAAAGCCGTGGTATGTGCTTTCCTGTTTGTGAGAAAGTGCATATAAAAGATCCCTGGCTGCATTAGGAAAAATTAGCGGGTTTTCTCTGATGATTGCGAGTGTGATGTCTGGAAATACGCTCAATGGAATACAGTGGTAGCACTCTCCAGTGTTCGTGCAGGTTCTGATACAGGTTAAAGCAACTGCAGAAATAGCTAGCAATTAAGGCGGACTCGTTGACCGCACGTCGCAGGTTTAATACGAACTGTGCGTTTTGTTTGGTAACCAGCGTTTAAAACTCTCTCCATGTTACAAACTATACCACCAAATCAAATCACGATCTGTATAATAATACACATGGCCTGTTTAACAGTTTTTGATCCTTGTGATCGCTTCAATAATTACGTGTCTAAAACTGCTACACGCAGCATTTCAATCAACATATACATAATGGAATTAAAACAATATGGAGAGAGAGAGAGAGAGAGAGAGAGAGAGAGAGAGAGAGAGAGAGAGAGAGAGAGAGAGAGAGAGAGAGAGAATGAGACAGAGAAATAGTGAGAGATAGAAAGAAAGAGAAAGTAGAGAATGAGACAGAGAAATAGTGAGAGAGACATAGAAAGAGAGAGAGAGAGAGAGAGAGAGAGAGAGAGAGAGAGAGAGAGAGAGAGGGGGGGGGGGAGTGATTAAGGAGGGAAGGTGGAGGTGTGGGACAAAAACGAACAAAGACAGAGAACGCAAAATAACACAAAGCATAAAGAAAGACCTGAAATCAACACATAGTAAGATCCAACAGGGTGAAATGTTCGTCAACGTAATAGGACATATTTAAAACGAGCGCACGCGACCACCGACTGGCTGCGGGGAAAAAACGAGAGAGCTCTAATCAACTTACAATGTGACGTTTGTGCCGACCATTACAAAACGAGAGAAAAGCGCCGATCGACTGCGCCGTAACGCGGAAGCGCCGCGGATCGTAAATGCAATATTCATGAAAGAAAGACATCTTTGAGATTAAGTTGGCGTCACCGCTGTAAACGCGACGTCACAATAAACCGAGGATTTATTCCTTTCTCTGGCGATCTCTCACATTGCGCAGCGCTGTGTTTGCCGAGTCAGACAGGATGTAAGGACAGACTTTTGACAGCATACAGACGAGCGACAAATGGAAATGTAGATAATAAAACGTGATTAGGTGAGCTATTCATAACTAGTGTCAGGCAAGTAGTGTGGGGTTCTACTGGCGTAGAAAGCGGGGAGTGGGGTGGGCGGTGTGTGTGTGGTGGTGGTTGTGGTGGTTGTGGTGGAGGTGTATGTGTGTGTGTGTATGTGTGTTTGTGTGGTGGCTCAGGGTGGCCAAGAGGGGCATGTGCATATATATATATTACTCTTCAAAAAACAAATGAAACTTGACATTGCTAAACATAATGCTATCGGATTAATTTTTTTTTACAGAATCAAAGACATCGTAAAGACAATCAAGTAAATGAGCGATAAAACACGTTAGATTCGCATAAACGTAGCCATAGTCAACGTTTGTACTGAAACGCAATCCTCAGAGAAGCACGTGCATCATGAAGTTCTGTAACTTTGCATGCCGAACCGTCCGTTGGTTCAAACAGACCGCATAACGACACTGTAGGTAACGCAATAATGCCAAGATTGACGTCAGCTCAACGCAACAATATCATTGGGAGATTGCAAGCAGAGGCGACTCAACAAGCTGTGGCAAGGCACCAGACAGACCACCTTTGCTTTATGAGCACGGTACACCACCATTCAAAGTGTTAATGACAGGCCAAGCTCAGGTCGTCCCAGAGTAACCACCGCCGCCGCTCAAGATCGATACATCCGGGTGTGTCATCTTTAAAACGAACCACAACAGCAACAACCACAGCGACACAAATCCCTGCACTAAGCCGAATTTCTGACCAGACAGTTCGTAATCGGCTGAGGGAGGCAGGAATTTCCCCTAGAAGACCAGTTTTGACCCCACGTCACTTAGCTAAGCGTCTGCATTGGTGACAGCAGAGGGTGAGATGGACACGTGCCAGGTGGAGGACTGTTTTGTTTTCAGATGAGTCTCGTTTTCTCCTGTCACGTGCTGATGGACGCACACGTGCCTATAGACGTCGGGGGGGGGGGGGGGGGGGGGGGGGCGTTATGCTTCAAACTGCGTGCAACAAGTCGACCGTTTTGGTGGTGGCAGTGTCATGGTGTGGGCAGGAATCCATCATGGTGGTAGGACGGCCTTTGTGCATGTGGCAGGTGCACTGACGAACATCAAATATCGAGACGAGACCCTGCAGCACCACATCATTCCGCACATGAACATC